>NW_026894299.1:0-152358 GCF_032452875.1 Bos javanicus | reverse complement strand
GATCATGCACTGATCACGTGACTGATCATGCACTGATTACATGATCGACATGCACCGATCACGTGACTGATCATGCACTGATCACGGCCATCATGCACTGACTCACGGGCTGATCATGCAAATCGAGCTAAGCAATGCTACCGGTCAGTTGACTGATCATACACCCATCACGTGACTGATCATGCACTGATCACGTGGCTATCATGCACTCGTTCACGTGACTGATCATGCGACTGATCACCTGCCTGGTCATGCAAGATCACGTGACAAATCATGAACTGATCACGTAGCTATCTGCACTGATCACGTGGCTGATCATGCACTGATCACGTGGCTGATCATGCACTGATACCGTGACTGATCATGGACTGATCACATGACTGATCATGCAGTGATCACGTGGCTATCATGAACTACTCACGTGGCTGATCATGCAATGATCATGTAGCTACCACACGGCGGTCACGTGACTGATCATGCACCCATCAGGTGACTGATCATGCACTGATCACGTGGCTATCATGCACTGATCACGAGACTGATCATGCACTGATCACGCCTGGTCATGCACAGATCACGTGACTAATCATGCACTGATCACATAGCTGATCATGAACTGATCATGTGACAGATCATGCACTGATCACGTGGCTGATCATGCACTGATACCGCGACTGAGCATGGACTGATCACATGACTATCATGTAGTGATCACGTGACTTAATGGCGCTGATCATGTGACTGATCATGCGCTGATCATGTTTGCTATCATACACTGATCATGTGCCTCTGGAGGCAATAAACAAAGAGCTGAGTAGGCACGAATCAAACAGTCAGCAGGCAATAATCATGGAACTCAGGTGTGAGGAATCATGCTGCTCAGCTGGCAATAATCAAGCAGCTGAGCAGGCAGGAATTACGCAGCACAGCTGACAATTGTCAAGCAGATGACAGGCAGGAATCGTGCAGCTCAGCTGGCAATTGTCAAGCAGATGAGCAGACGGTAATCACGCAGCTCAGCAGGCCCAGATCACGTGACTGAGCATGCACTGTTCACGTGGCTGATCATACACTGCTCACGTAACTGATAATGCACTGATCAAGTGGCTATCATGCACTGATCACGTGGCTGATCATACACTGTTCACGTGTTCGACCATGCACTGATCACGTGGCTGATCATACACTGCTCATGTAACTGATCATGCACTGATCACGTGGCTGATCATACACTGATCAGTTGGCTATCATGCACTTTTCACTTGGCTGATCAAACACTGATCACGTGACTGATAATGCACTGATCATCTGGCTATCGTGCACTCATTAACTGGCTATCGTGCACTGATCACGTGGTTGATCATACACTGATCACGAGACTGATCATGCACTAATCACGTCTATATCATGCACTGATCACATGACTGCCCATGCACTGATCACCCGGATGATCATACACTGATCATGCGACAGATCATGCACTGATCACGTGGCTATCATGCACTGCTCACGCGGCTGTTCATGCAATGATCACGAGCTACCATGTACTGGTCACGGAGTGATCATGCACTGATCACGCAATTGATCATGCACTGATCAGGTGACTTATCATGCACTGTTAACGTGAGTGATCATGCACTGATCACGTGACTGATCATGCACTGATCACGTGGCTATCATGCACTACTCACGTGGCTGATCATGCGCAATGATCACGTAGCTACCAGCATGTGGTCAGGTGACTGATCATACACTCCATCAGGTGACGGATCATGCACTGATCACGTGGCTATCATGCACTGTTCACGTGGCTGATCATGCACTGATCACCTGCCTGGTCATGCACAGATCACGTGACAAATCATGAACTGATCACATAGCTATCATGAACTGATCACCTGGCTGATCATGCACTGATCACGTGGCTGATCATGCACTGATACCGTGACTGAGCATGGACTGATCACATGACTATCATGTAGTGATCACGTGACTTAATGGCGCTGATCATGTGACTGATCATGCGCTGATCATGTTTGCTATCATACACTGATCATGTGCCTCTGGAGGCAATAAACAAAGAGCTGAGTAGGCACGAATCAAACAGTCAGCAGGCAATAATCATGGAACTCAGGTGTGAGGAATCATGCTGCTCAGCTGGCAATAATCAAGCAGCTGAGCAGGCAGGAATTACGCAGCACAGCTGATAATTGTCAAGCAGATGACAGGCAGGAATCGTGCAGCTCAGCTGGCAATTGTCAAGCAGATGAGCAGACGGTAATCACGCAGCTCAGCAGGCCCAGATCACGTGACTGAGCATGCACTGTTCACGTGGCTGATCATACGCTGCTCACGTAACTGATAATGCACTGATCACGTGGCTATCATGCACTGATCACGTGGCTGATCATACACTGTTCACGTACGTTTGACCATGCACTGATCACGTGGCTGATCATACACTGCTCACGGTCTGACACCATGATCACGTGGCTGATCATGCACTGCTCACGTAACTGATCATGCACTGATCACGTGGCTGATCATACACTGATCAGTTGGCTATCATGCACTTGATTACTTGGCTGATCATACACTGATCACGTGACTGATAATGCACTGATCATCTGGCTATCGCACTCATTAACTGGCTATCGCACTGATCACGTGGTTGATCATACACTGATCACATGAGACTGATCATGCACTAATCACGTCTATATCATGCACTGATCACATGACTGCCCATGCACTGATCACCCGGATGATCATACACTGATCATGCGACAGATCATGCACTGATCACGTGGCTATCATGCACTGCTCACGCGGGCTGATCATGCAATGATCACGTAGCTACCATGTACTGGTCACGTGAGTGGATCATGCACTGATCACGTAATTGATCATGCACTGATCAGGTGACTTATCATGCACTGTTAACGTGAGTGATCATGCACTGATCACGTGACTGATCATGCACTGATCTCGTGGCTATCATGCACGGCTCATGTGGCTGATCATGCAATGATCACCTAGCTACCATATACTGGTCACGTGACTGATCATGCACTGATCACGTAATTGATCATGCACTGATCACGTGGCTGATCATGCACTGATCACGTGGCTGATCATCCACTGATCATGATCTGATCATGCCACTATCACGTGACTGATCTGCACTGATCACGTGACTGATCATGCACTGATCACCTGCCTGGTCATGCACATGATCACGTGACAAATCATGAACTGATCACATAGCTGATCATGAACTGATCACCGGCTGATCATGCACTGATCACGTGGATGATCATGCACTGATACCGTGACTGAGCATGGACTGATCACATGACTATCATGTAGTGATCACGTGGCTATCATGCACTACTCACGTGGCTGATCATGCAATGTTCATGTAGCTACCATGTACAGGTCACGTGAATGATCATACACCCATCAGGTGACTGATCATGCACTGATCACGTGGCTATCATGCACTTATCACGCAGACTGATCATGCACTGATCACGTCTATATCATGCACTGATCACATGACTGCCCATGCACTGATCACGTGGATGATCATACACTAATCATGTGACAGATCATGCACTGATCACGTGGCTGATCATGCACTGATCAGGTGACTTATCATGCACTGTTAACGTGAGTGATCATGCACTGATCACGTGACTGATCATGCACTGATCACGTGGCTATCATGCACTACTACACGTGGCTGATCATGCAATGATCATGTAGCTACCATGTACCGTCAGGTGACTGATCATACACCCATCAGGTGACGGATCATGCACTGATCACGTGGCTATCATGCACTGTTCACGTGGCTGATCATACACTGATCACCTGCCTGGTCATGCACAGATCACGTGACAAATCATGAACTGATCACATAGCTATCATGAACTGATCACCTGGCTGATCATGCACTGATCACGTGGCTGATCATGCACTGATACCGTGACTGAGCATGGACTGATCACATGACTATCATGTAGTGATCACGTGACTTAATGGCGCTGATCATGTGACTGATCATGCGCTGATCATGTTTGCTATCATACACTGATCATGTGCCTCTGGAGGCAATAAACAAAGAGCTGAGTAGGCACGAATCAAACAGTCAGCAGGCAATAATCATGGAACTCAGGTGTGAGGAATCATGCTGCTCAGCTGGCAATAATCAAGCAGCTGAGCAGGCAGGAATTACGCAGCACAGCTGATAATTGTCAAGCAGATGACAGGCAGGAATCGTGCAGCTCAGCTGGCAATTGTCAAGCAGATGAGCAGACGGTAATCACGCAGCTCAGCAGGCCCAGATCACGTGACTGAGCATGCACTGTTCACGTGGCTGATCATACGCTGCTCACGTAACTGATAATGCACTGATCACGTGGCTATCATGCACTGATCACGTGGCTGATCATACACTGTTCACGTGTTTGACCATGCACTGATCACGTGGCTGATCATACACTGCTCACGTGGTCTGACCATGCACTGATCACGCATGATCATACACTGCTCACGTAACTGATCATGCACTGATCACGTGGCTGATCATACACTGATCAGTTGGCTATCATGCACTTATTACTTGGCTGATCATACACTGATCACGTGACTGATAATGCACTGATCATCTGGCTTATCGTGCACTCATTAACTGGCTATCGTGCACTGATCACGTGGTTGATCATACACTGATCACGACTGATCATGCACTAATCACGTCTATATCATGCACTGATCACATGACTGCCCATGCACTGATCACCCGGATGATCATACACTGATCATGCGACAGATCATGCACTGATCACGGGCTATCATGCACTGCTCACGCGCTGTTCATGCAATGATCACGTAGCTACCATGTACTGGTCACGTGAGTGATCACGCACTGATCACGTAATTGATCATGCACTGATCAGGTGACTTATCATGCACTGTTAACGTGAGTGATCATGCACTGATCACGTGACTGATCATGCACTGATCTCGTGGTATCATGCACGGCTCATGTGGCTGATCATGCAATGATCACCTAGCTACCATATACTGGTCACGTGACTGATCATGCACTGATCACGTAATTGATCATGCACTGATCACGTGGCTGATCATGCACTGATCACGTGGCTGATCATCCACTGATCACGTGACTGATCATGCACTGATCACGTGACTGATCATGCACTGATCACGTGACTGATCATGCACTGATCACCTGCCTGGTCTTGCACAGATCACGTGACAAAACATGAACTGATCACATAGCTATCATGAACTGATCACCTGGCTGATCATGCACTGATCACGTGGCTGATCATGCACTGATACCGTGACTGAGCATGGACTGATCACATGACTATCATGTAGTGATCACGTGACTTAATGGCTCTGATCATGTGACTGATCATGCACTGATAATGTTTGCTATCATATACTGATCATGTGCCTCTGGAGGCAATAAACAAAGAGCTGAGTAGGCACGAATTATACAGTCAGCAGGCAATAATCATGGAACTCAGCTGTGAGGAATCATGCTGCTCAGCTGGCAATAATCAAGCAGCTGAGCAGGCAGGAATTACGCAGCACAGCTGGCAATTGTCAAGCAGATGACAGGCAGGAATCGTGCAGCTCAGCTGGCAATTGTCAAGCAGATGAGCAGACAGTAATCACGCAGCTCAGCAGGCCCTGATCACGTGACTGAGCAGGCACTGTTCACGTGGCTGATCATACACTGATCACGTGATGATCATGCACTGATCACTTGGATATCATGCACTGATCACATGGCTGATCATACACTGTTCACGTGTCTGACCATGCACTGATCACGTGGCTGATCATACAGTGCTCAGGTAACTGATCATGCACTGATCACGTGGCTATCATGGACTGCTCACGTGGCTGATCATGGAATGATCACGTAGCAACCATATACTGGTCACGTGACTTATCATGCACTGATCACGAATGATCATGCACTGTTCACGTGACTGATCATGCACTGATCACGTGACTGATCATGCACTGATCACGTGGCTATCATGCTCTGCTCACGTGGCTGATCATGGAATGATCACGAGCAACCATGTACTGGTCACCTGACTGATCATGCACTGATCACGTAATTGATCCTGCACTGATCACGTGGCTCATCATGATGATACACTGATCACGTGGCTGATCATGCACTGATCACGTGACTGATCATGCACTGATCACGTGGCTCTCATGCACTGATCACGTGGATATCATGCCCTGATCACGTGGCTGATCACACACGTATCACATGACTGATCATGCACTGATCACGTGGCTATCATGCACTGATCACGTGGCTATCATGCACTGATCACGCGGCTGATCACGCAATGATCACGTGGCTACCATGTACTGGTCACGTGACTGATCATGCACTGATCACGTGATTGATCATGCACTGATCACGTGACTTATCATGCACTGATCACGTGGCTGATCATGCACTGATCACGTGACTGATCATCCACTGATCACGTGGCTATCATGCACTGATCACGTGGCTGATCATGCAAGGATCACCTAGCTACCATATACTGGTCACGTGACTGATCATGCACTGATCACGTAATTGATCATGCACTGATCATGTGGCTGATCATGCACTGATCACGTGGCTGATCATGCACTGATCACGTGACTGATCATGCACTGATCACGTGACTGATCATGCACTGATCACGTGGCTATCATGCACTGATCACTTGGCTGGTCGTACACTGATCACGTGCCTGGTCATGCACAGATTACATGACTGATCATGCACTGAACACGTGACTGATCATGCACTGATCACGTGGCTATCATGCACTACTCACGTGCCTGATCATGCAATGATCATGTAGCTACCATGTACCGGTCAGTTGACTGATCATACACCCATCAGGTGACGGATCATGCACTGATCACGTGGCTATCATGCACTGTTCACGTGGCTGATCATACACTGATCACCTGCCTGGTCATGCACTGATCACGTGACAAATCATGAACTGATCACATAGCTATCATGAACTGATCACCTGGCTGATCATGCACTGATCACGTGGATGATCATGCACTGATACCGTGACTGAGCATGGACTGATCACATGACTATCATGCACTGATCACGTGGCTATCATGCACTACTCACGTGGCTGATCATGCAATGTTCATGTAGCTACCATGCACAGGTCACGTGAATGATCATACACCCATCAGGTGACTGATCATGCACTGATCACGGCTATCATGCACTTATCACGAGACTGATCATGCACTGATCACGCCTGATATCATGCACTGATCACATGACTGCCCATGCACTGATCACGTGGATGATCATGCACTAATCATGTGACAGATCATGCACTGACCACGGCTGATCATGCACTGATCAGGTGACTTATCATGCACTGTTAACGTGAGTGATCATGCACTGATCACGTGACTGATCATGCACTGATCACGTGGCTATCATGCACTACTCACGTGGCTGATCATGCAATGATCATGTAGCTACCATGTACCGTCAGGTGACTGATCATACACCCATCAGGTGACGGATCATGCACTGATCACGTGGCTATCATGCACTGTTCACGTGGCTGATCATACACTGATCACCTGCCTGGTCATGCACAGATCACGCGACAAATCATGAACTGATCACATAGCTATCATGAACTGATCACCTGGCTGATCATGCACTGATCACGTGGCTGATCATGCACTGATACCGTGACTGAGCATGGACTGATCACATGACTATCATGTAGTGATCACGTGACTTAATGGCGCTGATCATGTGACTGATCATGCGCTGATCATGTTTGCTATCATACACTGATCATGTGCCTCTGGAGGCAATAAACAAAGAGCTGAGTAGGCACGAATCAAACAGTCAGCAGGCAATAATCATGGAACTCAGGTGTGAGGAATCATGCTGCTCAGCTGGCAATAATCAAGCAGCTGAGCAGGCAGGAATTACGCAGCACAGCTGATAATTGTCAAGCAGATGACAGGCAGGAATCGCGCAGCTCAGCTGGCAATTGTCAAGCAGATGAGCAGACGGTAATCACGCAGCTCAACAGGCCCAGATCACGTGACTGAGCATGCACTGTTCACGTGGCTGATCATACGCTTCTCACGCAACTGATAATGCACTGATCACGTGGCTATCATGCACTGATCACGTGGCTGATCATACACTGCTCATGTAACTGATAATGCACTGATCACGTGGCTGATCATACACTGTTCACGCGTCTGACCATGCACTGATCACGTGGCTGATCATACACTGCTCATGTAACTGATCATGCACTGATCACGTGGCTGATCATACACTGATCAGTTGGCTATCATGCACTTATTACTGGCTGATCATACACTGATCACGTGACTGATAATGCACTGATCATCTGGCTATCGCACTCATTAACTGGCTATCGCACTGATCACGTGGTTGATCATACACTGATCACGGACTGATCATGCACTAATCACGTCATATCATGCACTGATCACATGACTGCCCATGCACTGATCACGATGATCATACACTGATCATGCGCACAGATCATGCACTGATCACGTGGCTATCATGCACTGCTCACGCGGCTGTTCATGCAATGATCACGAGCTACCATGTACTGGTCACGTGAGTGATCATGCACTGATCACGTAATTGATCATGCACTGATCAGGTGACTTATCATGCACTGTTAACGTGAGTGATCATGCACTGATCACGTGACTGATCATGCACTGATCACGTGGCTATCATGCACGGCTCATGTGGCTGATCATGCAATGATCACGTAGCTACCATATACTGGTCACGTGACTGATCATGCACTGATCACGTATTGATCATGCACTGATCACGTGGCTGATCATGCACTGATCACGTGGCTGATCATCCACTGATCACGTGACTGATCATGCACTGATCACGTGACTGATCATGCACTGATCACGTGACTGATCATGCACTGATCACCTGCCTGGTCATGCACAGATCACGTGACAAATCATGAACTGATCACATAGCTATCATGAACTGATCACCTGGCTGATCATGCACTGATCACGTGGCTGATCATGCACTGATACCGTGACTGAGCATGGACTGATCACATGACTATCATGTAGTGATCACGTGACTTAATGGCTCTGATCATGTGACTGATCATGCACTGATAATGTTTGCTATCATATACTGATCATGTGCCTCTGGAGGCAATAAACAAAGAGCTGAGTAGGCACGAATCATAACAGTCAGCAGGCAATAATCATGGAACTCAGCTGTGAGGAATCATGCTGCTCAGCTGGCAATAATCAAGCAGCTGAGCAGGCAGGAATTACGCAGCACAGCTGTCAATTGTCAAGCAGATGACAGGCAGGAATCGTGCAGCTCAGCTGGCAATTGTCAAGCAGATGAGCAGACAGTAATCACGCAGCTCAGCAGGCCCTGATCACGTGACTGAGCAGGCACTGTTCACGTGGCTGATCATGCACTGATCACGTGGCTGATCATGCACTGATCACGTGGCTGATCATGCACTGATCACGTGGCTGATCATGCACTGATCACGTGGCTGATCATGCACTGATCACGTAGCTACCATACACTGGTCACGTGACTGATCATGCACTGATCACGGCTGATCATGCACTGTTCACGTGACTGATCATGCACTGATCACGTGACTGATCATGCACTGATCACGTGGCTATCATGCACTGCTCACGTGGCTGATCATACAGATCACGAGCAACCATGTACTGGTCACGTGACTGATCATGCACTGATCACGTATTGATCCTGCACTGATCACGTGGCTCATCATGCACTGATCACGTGGCTGATCATCACATGTATCACGTGACTGATCATGCACTGATCACGTGGCTCCATGCACTGATCACGTGGATATCATGCCCTGATCACGCTGATCACACACGATCACATGACTGATCATGCACTGATCACGTGGCTGATCATGCAGTGATCACGTGGCTATCATGCACTGATCACGTGGCTGATCACGCAATGATCACGTAGCTACCATGTACTGGTCACGTGACTGATCATGCACTGATCACGTAATTGATCATGCACTGATCACGTGACTTATCATGCACTGTTAACGTGAGTGAACATGCACTGATCACGTGACTGATCATCCACTGATCTCGTGGCTATCATGCACGGCTCATGTGGCTGATCATGCAAGGATCACGAAGCTACCATATACTGGTCACGTGACTGATCATGCACTGATCACGTAATTGATCATGCACTGATCATGTGGCTGATCATGCACTGATCACGTGGCTGATCATGCACTGATCACGTGACTGATCATGCACTGATCACGTGACTGATCATGCACTGATCACGTGGCTATCATGCACTGATCACTTGGCTGGTCATACACTGATCACGTGCCTGGTCATGCACAGATTACATGACTGATCATGCACTGATCACGTGACTGATCATGCACTGATCACGTGGCTATCATGCACTGCTCACGTGGCTGATCATGCAATGATCATGTAGCTACCATGTACGGTCAGTTGACTGATCATACACCCATCAGGTGACGGATCATGCACTGATCACGTGGCTATCATGCACTGTTCACGCGGCTGATCATACACTGATCACCTGCCTGGTCATGCACAGATCACGTGACAAATCATGAACTGATCACATAGCTATCATGAACTGATCACCTGGCTGATCATGCACTGATCACGTGGATGATCATGCACTGATCACGTGACTGAGCATGGACTGATCACATGACTGATCATGTAGTGATCACGTGGCTATCATGCACTACTCACGTGGCTGATCATGCAATGATCATGTAGCTACCATGTACAGGTCACGTGACTGATCATACACCCATCAGGTGACTGATCATGCACTGATCACGTGGCTATCATGCACTTATCACGAGACTGATCATGCACTGATCACGTCTATATCATGCAATGATCACATGACTGCTCATGCACTGATCAAGTGGATGATCATTCACTGATCATGTGACAGATCATGCACTGATCACGTGGCTGATCATGCACTGATCAGGTGACTTATCATGCACTGTTCACGTGAGTGATCATGCACTGATCACGTGACTGATCATGCACTGATCACGTGGCTATCATGCACTACTCACGTGGCTGATCATGCAATGATCATGTAGCTACCATGCACCGGTCAGGTGACTGATCATACACCCATCAAGTGACGGATCATGCACTGATCACGTGGCTATCATGCACTGTTCACGTGGCTGATCATACACTGATCACCTGCCTGGTCATGCACAGATCACGTGACAAATCATGGACTGATCACATAGCTATCATGCACTGATCACCTGGCTGATCATGCACTGATCACGTGGCTGATCATGCACTGATACCGTGACTGAGCATGGACTGATCACATGACTATCATGTAGTGATCACGTGACTTAATGGCGCTGATCATGTGACTGATCATGCGCTGATCATGTTTGCTATCATACACTGATCATGTGCCTCTGGAGGCAATAAACAAAGAGCTGAGTAGGCACGAATCAAACAGTCAGCAGGCAATAATCATGGAACTCAGCTGTGAGGAATCATGCTGCTCAGCTGGCAATAATCAAGCAGCTGAGCAGGCAGGAATTACGCAGCACAGCTGACAATTGTCAAGCAGATGACAGGCAGGAATCGTGCAGCTCAGCTGGCAATTGTCAAGCAGATGAGCAGACGGTAATCACGCAGCTCAGCAGGCCCAGATCACGTGACTGAGCATGCACTGTTCACGTGGCTGATCATACGCTGCTCACGTAACTGATAATGCACTGATCACGTGGCTATCATGCACTGATCACGTGGCTGATCATACACTGTTCACGTGTTTGACCATGCACTGATCACGTGGCTGATCATACACTGTTCACGCGTCTGACCATGCACTGATCACGCGGCTGATCATGCACTGCTCACGTGACTGATCATGCACTGATCACGTGGCTGATCATACACTGATCAGTTGGCTATCATGCACTTATTACTTGGCTGATCATACACTGATCACGTGACTGATAATGCACTGATCATCTGGCTATCGTGCACTCATTAACTGGCTATCGTGCACTGATCACGTGGTTGATCATACACTGATCACGAGACTGATCATGCACTAATCACGCCTATATCATGCACTGATCACATGACTGCCCATGCACTGATCACCCAGATGATCATACACTGATCATGCGACAGATCATGCACTGATCACGTGGCTATCATGCACTGCTCACGCGGCTGTTCATGCAATGATCACGTAGCTACCATGTACTGGTCACGTGAGTGATCATGCACTGATCACGTAATTGATCATGCACTGATCAGGTGACTTATCATGCACTGTTAACGTGAGTGATCATGCACTGATCACGTGACTGATCATGCACTGATCTCGTGGCTATCATGCACCGCTCATGTGGCTGATCATGCAATGATCACCTAGCTACCATATACTGGTCACGTGACTGATCATGCACTGATCACGTAATTGATCATGCACTGATCATGTGGCTGATCATGCACTGATCACGTGGCTGATCATCCACTGATCACGTGACTGATCATGCACTGATCACGTGACTGATCATGCACTGATCACGTGACTGATCATGCACTGATCACCTGCCTGGTCATGCACAGATCACGTGACAAATCATGCACTGATCACATAGCTATCATGAACTGATCACCTGGCTGATCATGCACTGATCACGTGGCTGATCATGCACTGATACCGTGACTGAGCATGGACTGATCACATGACTATCATGTAGTGATCACGTGACTTAATGCGCTGATCATGTGACTGATCATGCACTGATAATGTTTGCTATCATATACTGATCATGTGCCTCTGGAGGCAATAAACCAAGAGCTGAGTAGGCACGAATTATACAGTCAGCAGGCAATAATCATGGAACTCAGCTGTGAGGAATCATGCTGCTCAGCTGGCAATAATCAAGCAGCTAGCAGGCAGGAATTACGCAGCACAGCTGTCAATTGTCAAGCAGATGACAGGCAGGAATCGTGCAGCTCAGCTGGCAATTGTCAAGCAGATGAGCAGACAGTAATCACGCAGCTCAGCAGGCCCTGATCACGTGACTGAGCAGGCACTGTTCACGTGGCTGATCATACACTGATCACGTGATGATCATGCACTGATCACTTGGATATCATGCACTGATCACGTGGCTGATCATACACTGTTCACGTGTCTGACCATGCACTGATCACGTGGCTGATCATACAGTACTCAGGTAACTGATCATGCACTGATCACGTGGCTATCATGCACTGCTCACGTGGCTGTCATGCAATGATCACATAGCTACCATATACTGGTCACGTGACTGATCATGCACAGATCACGTAAATGATCATGCACTGTTCACGTGACTGATCATGCACTGATCACGTGACTGATCATGCACTGATCACGTGGCTATCATGCTCTGCTCACGTGGCTGATCATGCAACGATCACGTAGCAACCATGTACTGGTCACGTGACTGATCATGCACTGATCACGTAATTGATCCTGCACTGATCACGTGGCTCATCATGCACTGATCACGTGGCTGATCACACATGTATCACGTGACTGATCATGCACTGATCACGTGGCTATCATGCACTGATCACGTGGCTATCATGCCCTGATCACGTGGCTGATCACACACGTATCACATGACTGATCATGCACTGATCACGTGGCTATCATGCACTGATCACGTGGCTATCATGCACTGATCACGTGGCTGATCACGCAATGATCACGTAGCTACCATGTACTGGTCACGTGACTGATCATGCACTGATCACGTAATTGATCATGCACTGATCACGTGACTTATCATGCACTGTTAACGTGAGTGATCATGCACTGATCACGTGACTGATCATCCACTGATCTCGTGGCTATCATGCACGGCTCATGTGGCTGATCGTGCAATGATCACGTAGCTACCATACTGGTCACGTGACTGATCATGCACTGATCACGCAATTGATCATGCACTGATCATGTGGCTGATCATGCACTGATCACGTGGCTGATCATCCACTGATCACGTGACTGATCATGCACTGATCACGTGACTGATCATGCACTGATCACGTGGCTATCATGCACTGATCACTTGGCTGGTCATACACTGATCACGTGCCTGGTCATGCACTGATTACATGACTGATCATGCACTGAACACGTGACTGATCATGCACTGATCACGTGGCTATCATGCACTATCACGTGGCTGATCATGCAATGATCATGTAGCTACGCATGTACCGGTCAGTTGACTGATCATACACCCATCAGGTGACTGATCATGCACTGATCACGTGGCTATCATGCACTGTTCACGCGGCTGATCATGCACTGATCACGTGCCTGATCATGCACAGATCACGTGACAAATCATGCACTGATCACATAGCTATCATGCACTGATCACGTGGCTGATCATGCACTGATCACGTGGCTGATCATGCACTGATAACGTGACTGATCATGGACTGATCACTTGACTATCATGTAGTGATCACGTGGCTATCATGCACTACTCACGTGGCTGATCATGCAATGTTCATGTAGCTGCCATGTACAGGTCACGTGAATGATCATACACCCATCAGCTGACTGATCATGCACTGATCACGTGGCTATCATGCACTGATCACGAGACTGATCATGCACTGATCACGCCTATATCATGCACTGATCACATGACTGCTCATGCACTGATCACGTGGATGATCATACACTAATCACGTGACAGATCATGCACTGATCACGTGGCTGATCATGCACTGATCAGGTGACTTATCATGCACTGTTAACGTGAGTGATCATGCACTGATCACGTGACTGATCATGCACTGATCACGTGGCTATCATGCACTACTCACGTGGCTGATCATGCAATGATCATGTAGCTACCATGTACCGGTCAGGTGACTGATCATACACCCATCACGTGACTGATCATGCACTGATCACGTGGCTATCATGCACTGTTCACGTGGCTGATCATACACTGATCACCTGCCTGGTCATGCACAGATCACGTGACAAATCATGAAATGATCACGTAGCTATCATGAACTGATCACCTGGCTGATCATGCACTGATCACGTGGCTGATCATGCACTGATACCGTGACTGAGCATGGACTGATCACATGACTATCATGTAGTGATCACGTGACTTAATGGCGCTGATCATGTGACTGATCATGCGCTGATCATGTTTGCTATCATACACTGATCATGTGCCTCTGGAGGCAATAAACAAAGAGCTGAGTAGGCACGAATCAAACAGTCAGCAGGCAATAATCATGGAACTCAGGTGTGAGGAATCATGCTGCTCAGCTGGCAATAATCAAGCAGCTGAGCAGGCAGGAATTACGCAGCACAGCTGATAATTGTCAAGCAGATGACAGGCAGGAATCGTGCAGCTCAGCTGGCAATTGTCAAGCAGATGAGCAGACGGTAATCACACAGCTCAGCAGGCCCAGATCACGTGACTGAGCATGCACTGTTCACGTGGCTGATCATACGCTGATCACGTAACTGATCATGCACTGATCACGTGGCTATCATGCACTGATCACGTGGCTGATCATACACTGCTCACGTGGCTGATCATGCACTGATCACGTGGCTGATCATACACTGATCACGTGTCTGACATGCACTGATCACGTGGCTGATCATGCACTGATCACGTAACTGATCATGCACCGATCACGTGGCTGATCATGCACTGATCAGTGGCTATCATGCACTTATTACTTGGCTGATCATACACTGATCACGTTGACTGATAATGCACTGATCATCTGGCTATCATGCACTCATTAACTGGCTATCGTGCACTGATCACGTGGTTGATCATACACTGATCACGAGACTGATCATGCACTGATCACGTCTATATCATGCACTGATCACATGACTGCCCATGCACTGATCACCCGGATGATCATACACTGATCATGCGACAGATCATGCACTGATCACGTGGCTATCATGCACTGCTCACGCGGCTGTTCATGCAATGATCACGCAGCTACCATGTACTGGTCGCGTGGCTGATCATGCACTGATCACGTAATTGATCATGCACTGATCAGGTGACTTATCATGCACTGTTAACGTGACTGATCATGCACTGATCACGTGACTGATCATGCACTGATCACGTGGCTATCATGCACGGCTCATGTGACTGATCATGCAATGATCACGTAGCTACCATGTACTGGTCACGTGACTGATCATACACTGATCACGTAACTGATCATGCACTGATCACGTGGCTGATCATGCACTGATCACGTGGCTGATCATGCACTGATCACGTGACTGATCATGCACTGATCACGTGACTGATCATGCACTGATCACGTGACTGATCATGCACTGATCACCTGCCTGGTCATGCACTGATCACGTGACAAATCATGCACTGATCACATAGCTATCATGAACTGATCACCTGGCTGATCATGCACTGATCACGTGGCTGATCATGCACTGATACCGTGACTGAGCATGGACTGATCACATGACTATCATGTAGTGATCACGTGACTTAATGGCGCTGATCATGTGACTGATCATGCGCTGATCATGTTTGCTATCATATACTGATCATGTGCCTCTGGAGGCAATGAACAAAGAGCTGAGTAGGCACGAATCAAACAGTCAGCAGGCAATAATCATGGAACTCAGCTGTGAGGAATCATGCTGCTCAGCTGGCAATAATCAAGCAGCTGAGCAGGCAGGAATTACGCAGCACAGCTGGCAATTGTCAAGCAGATGACAGGCAGGAATCGTGCAGCTCAGCTGGCAATTGTCAAGCAGATGAGCAGACAGTAATCACGCAGCTCAGCAGGCCCTGATCACGTGACTGAGCATGCACTGTTCACGTGGCTGATCATGCACTGATCACGTGATGATCATGCACTGATCACTTGGCTATCATGCACTGATCACGTGGCTGATCATACACTGTTCACGTGTCTGACCATGCACTGATCACGTGGCTGATCATACACTGCTCACGTAACTGATCATGCACTGATCACGTGGCTATCATGCACTGATCACGTGGCTGACATGCACTGATCACGTAGCTACATATACTGATCACGTGACTGATCATGCACTGATCACGTGGCTGATCATGCACTGATCACGTGACTGATCATGCACTGATCACGTGACTGATCATGCACTGATCACGTGGCTATCATGCACTGCTCACGTGGCTGATCATGCACTGATCACGTAGCAACCATGTACTGGTCACGTGACTGATCATGCACTGATCACGTAATTGATCATGCACTGATCACGTGGCTGATCATGCACTGATCACGTGGCTGATCACACATGATCACGTGACTGATCATGCACTGATCACGTGGCTCATGCACTGATCACGTGGCTATCATGCACTGATCACGTGGCTGATCACACACGATCACATGACTGATCATGCACTGATCACGTGGCTATCATGCACTGATCACGTGGCTATCATGCACTGATCACGTGGCTGATCATGCAATGATCACGTAGCTACCATGCACTGGTCACGTGACTGATCATGCACTGATCACGTAATTGATCATGCACTGATCACGTGACTGATCATGCACTGTTCACGTGAGTGATCATGCACTGATCACGTGACTGATCATGCACTGATCACGTGGCTATCATGCACTGATCACGTGGCTGATCATGCAATGATCACGTAGCTACCATGTACTGGTCACGTGACTGATCATGCACTGATCACGTAATTGATCATGCACTGATCACGTGGCTGATCATGCACTGATCACGTGGCTGATCATGCACTGATCACGTGACTGATCATGCACTGATCACGTGACTGATCATGCACTGATCACGTGGCTATCATGCACTGATCACGTGGCTGATCATACACTGATCACGTGCCTGATCATGCACTGATCACATGACTGATCATGCACTGATCACGTGACTGATCATGCACTGATCACGTGGCTATCATGCACTATCACGTGGCTGATCATGCAATGATCACGTAGCTACCATGTACTGGTCAGTGACTGATCATGCACTGATCAGGTGACTGATCATGCACTGATCACGTGGCTATCATGCACTGATCACGTGGCTGATCATGCACTGATCACCTGCCTGATCATGCACTGATCACGTGACAAATCATGCACTGATCACATAGCTATCATGCACTGATCACGTGGCTGATCATGCACTGATCACGTGGCTGATCATGCACTGATACCGTGACTGATCATGCACTGATCACATGACTATCATGCACTGATCACGTGGCTATCATGCACTGATCACGTGGCTGATCATGCACTGATCACGTAGCTACCATGCACTGATCACGTGACTGATCATGCACTGATCACGTGACTGATCATGCACTGATCACGTGGCTATCATGCACTGATCACGTGACTGATCATGCACTGATCACGTCTATATCATGCACTGATCACATGACTGATCATGCACTGATCACGTGGATGATCATGCACTAATCACGTGACAGATCATGCACTGATCACGTGGCTGATCATGCACTGATCACGTGACTTATCATGCACTGATCACGTGACTGATCATGCACTGATCACGTGACTGATCATGCACTGATCACGTGGCTATCATGCACTACTCACGTGGCTGATCATGCAATGATCATGTAGCTACCATGTACTGGTCACGTGACTGATCATACACCCATCACGTGACTGATCATGCACTGATCACGTGGCTATCATGCACTGATCACGTGGCTGATCATGCACTGATCACCTGCCTGGTCATGCACAGATCACGTGACAAATCATGCACTGATCACATAGCTATCATGAACTGATCACTGGCTGATCATGCACTGATCACGTGGCTGATCATGCACTGATACCGTGACTGAGCATGGACTGATCACATGACTATCATGTAGTGATCCCGTGACTTAATGGCGCTGATCATGTGTCTGATCATGCGCTGATCATGTTTGCTATCATACACTGATCATGTGCCTCTGGAGGCAATAAACAAAGAGCTGAGTAGGCACGAATCAAACAGTCAGCAGGCAATAGTCATGGAACTCAGGTGTGAGGAATCATGCTGCTCAGCTGGCAATAATCAAGCAGCTGAGCAGGCAGGAATTACGCAGCACAGCTGACAATTGTCAAGCAGATGACAGGCAGGAATCGTGCAGCTCAGCTGGCAATTGTCAAGCAGATGAGCAGACAGTAATCACGCAGCTCAGCAGGCCCAGATCACGTGACTGAGCATGCACTGTTCACGTGGCTGATCATACACTGATCACGTGACTGATCATGCACTGATCACGTGGCTATCATGCACTGATCACGTGGCTGATCATACACTGTTCACGTGTCTGACCATGCACTGATCACGTGGCTGATCATACACTGATCACGTGACTGATCATGCACTGATCACGTGGCTGATCATGCACTGATCACGTGGCTGATCATGCACTGATCACGTGGCTGATCATACACTGATCACGTGGCTATCATGCACTGATCACGTGGCTGATCATGCACTGATCACGTGACTGATCATGCACTGATCATCTGGCTATCATGCACTCATTCACGTGGCTATCATGCACTGATCACGTGGCTGATCATGCACTGATCACGTGACTGATCATGCACTGATCACGTCTATATCATGCACTGATCACGTGACTGATCATGCACTGATCACCGTGATGATCATGCACTGATCACGTGACTGATCATGCACTGATCGCGTGGCTATCATGCACTGCTCACGTGGCTGATCATGCATGATCACGTAGCTACCATGTACTGATCACGTGACTGATCATGCACTGATCACGTGATTGATCATGCACTGATCACGTGACTTATCATGCACTGATCACGTGAGTGATCATGCACTGATCACGTGACTGATCATGCACTGATCACGTGGCTATCATGCACTGCTCACGTGGCTGATCATGCAATGATCACGTAGCTACCATGTACTGATCACGTGACTGATCATGCACTGATCACGTAAATGATCATGCACTGATCACGTGGCTGATCATGCACTGATCACGTGGCTGATCATGCACTGATCACGTGACTGATCATGCACTGATCACGTGGCTGATCATGCACTGATCACGTGACTGATCATGCACTGATCACGTGGCTGATCATGCACTGATCACGTAACTGATCATGCACTGATCACGTGGCTGATCATGCACTGATCAGTGGCTATCATGCACTGATCACGTGGCTGATCATGCACTGATCACGTGACTGATCATGCACTGATCACTGGCTATCGTGCACTCATTCACTGGCTATCATGCACTGATCACGTGGCTGATCATGCACTGATCACGTGACTGATCATGCACTGATCACGCCTATATCATGCACTGATCACATGACTGATCATGCACTGATCACCCAGATGATCATACACTGATCATGTGACAGATCATGCACTGATCACGTGGCTATCATGCACTGATCACGTGGCTGATCATGCACTGATCACGTAGCTACCATGCACTGATCACGTGACTGATCATGCACTGATCACGTAATTGATCATGCACTGATCACGTGACTGATCATGCACTGATCACGTGAGTGATCATGCACTGATCACGTGACTGATCATGCACTGATCACGTGGCTATCATGCACGGCTCATGTGGCTGATCATGCAATGATCACGTAGCTACCATGTACTGGTCACGTGACTGATCATGCACTGATCACGTAACTGATCATGCACTGATCATGTGGCTGATCATGCACTGATCACGTGGCTGATCATGCACTGATCACGTGGCTGATCATGCACTGATCACGTGACTGATCATGCACTGATCACGTGACTGATCATGCACTGATCACGTGCCTGATCATGCACTGATCACGTGACAAATCATGAACTGATCACATAGCTATTATGAACTGATCACCTGGCTGATCATGCACTGATCACGTGGCTGATCATGCACTGATACCGTGACTGAGCATGGACTGATCACATGACTATCATGTACTGATCACGTGACTTAATGGCTCTGATCATGTGACTGATCATGCACTGATCATGTTTGCTATCATATACTGATCATGTGCCTCTGGAGGCAATAAACAAAGAGCTGAGTAGGTACGAATCAAACAGTCAGCAGGCAATAATCATGGAACTCAGGTGTGAGGAATCATGCTGCTCAGCTGGCAATAATCAAGCAGCTGAGCAGGCAGGAATTACGCAGCACAGCTGACAATTGTCAAGCAGATGACAGGCAGGAATCGTGCAGCTCAGCTGGCAATTGTCAAGCAGATGAGCAGACAGTAATCACGCAGCTCAGCAGGCCCTGATCACGTGACTGAGCATGCACTGTTCACGTGGCTGATCATGCACTGATCACGTGGCTGATCATGCACTGATCACGTGACTGATCATGCACTGATCACGTGGCTGATCATGCACTGATCACGCGGCTGTCATGCACTGATCACGTGGCTACCATGCACTGATCACGTGACTGATCATGCACTGATCACGTGGCTGATCATGCACTGATCACGTGACTGATCATGCACTGATCACGTGACTGATCATGCACTGATCACGTGGCTATCATGCACTGCTCACGTGGCTGATCATGCACGATCACGTAGCAATCATGCACTGATCACGTGACTGATCATGCACTGATCACGTAACTGATCATGCACTGATCACGTGGCTGATCATGCACTGATCACGTGGCTGATCACACATGATCACGTGACTGATCATGCACTGATCACGTGGCTATCATGCACTGATCACGTGGATATCATGCACTGATCACGTGGCTGATCACACACGATCACGTGACTGATCATGCACTGATCACGTGGCTATCATGCACTGATCACGTGGCTATCATGCACTGATCACGTGGCTGATCATGCAATGATCACGAGCTACCATGTACTGGTCACGTGACTGATCATGCACTGATCACGTAATTGATCATGCACTGATCACGTGACTTATCATGCACTGATCACGTGACTGATCATGCACTGATCACGTGACTGATCATGCACTGATCACGTGGCTATCATGCACTGATCACGTGGCTGATCATGCACTGATCACGTAGCTACCATGCACTGGTCACGTGACTGATCATGCACTGATCACGTAACTGATCATGCACTGATCACGTGGCTGATCATGCACTGATCACGTGGCTGATCATGCACTGATCACGTGACTGATCATGCACTGATCACGTGACTGATCATGCACTGATCACGTGGCTATCATGCACTGATCACTTGGCTGATCATGCACTGATCACGTGCCTGATCATGCACAGATCACATGACTGATCATGCACTGATCACGTGACTGATCATGCACTGATCACGTGGCTATCATGCACTATCACGTGGCTGATCATGCAATGATCATGTAGCTACCATGTACTGGTCAGTGACTGATCATGCACTGATCACGTGACTGATCATGCACTGATCACGTGGCTATCATGCACTGATCACGTGGCTGATCACACTGATCACGTGCCTGATCATGCACTGATCACGTGACTGATCATGCACTGATCACGTAGCTATCATGCACTGATCACGTGGCTGATCATGCACTGATCACGTGGCTGATCATGCACTGATCACGTGACTGATCATGCACTGATCACATGACTATCATGCACTGATCACGTGGCTATCATGCACTGATCACGTGGCTGATCATGCACTGATCATGTAGCTATCATGTACTGATCACGTGAATGATCATGCACCCATCACGTGACTGATCATGCACTGATCACGTGGCTATCATGCACTGATCACGTGACTGATCATGCACTGATCACGCCTATATCATGCACTGATCACATGACTGATCATGCACTGATCACGTGGATGATCATGCACTGATCATGTGACTGATCATGCACTGATCACGTGGCTGATCATGCACTGATCACGTGACTGATCATGCACTGTTCACGTGACTGATCATGCACTGATCACGTGACTGATCATGCACTGATCACGTGGCTATCATGCACTACTCACGTGGCTGATCATGCAATGATCATGTAGCTACCATGTACTGGTCACGTGACTGATCATACACCCATCACGTGACTGATCATGCACTGATCACGTGGCTATCATGCACTGATCACGTGGCTGATCATGCACTGATCACCTGCCTGGTCATGCACTGATCACGTGACAAATCATGCACTGATCACATGGCTATCATGAACTGATCACCTGGCTGATCATGCACTGATCACGTGGCTGATCATGCACTGATACCGTGACTGAGCATGGACTGATCACATGACTATCATGTAGTGATCACGTGACTTAATGGCGCTGATCATGTGACTGATCATGCGCTGATCATGTTTGCTATCATACACTGATCATGTGCCTCTGGAGGCAATAAACAAAGAGCTGAGTAGGCACGAATCAAACAGTCAGCAGGCAATAATCATGGAACTCAGTGTGAGGAATCATGCTGCTCAGCTGGCAATAATCAAGCAGCTGAGCAGGCAGGAATTACGCAGCACAGCTGATAATTGTCAAGCAGATGACAGGCAGGAATCGTGCAGCTCAGCTGGCAATTGTCAAGCAGATGAGCAGACAGTAATCACGCAGCTCAGCAGGCCCAGATCACGTGACTGAGCATGCACTGTTCACGTGGCTGATCATACACTGATCACGTGACTGATCATGCACTGATCACGTGGCTATCATGCACTGATCACGTGGCTGATCATACACTGATCACGTGTCTGACCATGCACTGATCACGTGGCTGATCATACACTGATCACGTTCTGATCATGCACTGATCACGTGGCTGATCATGCACTGATCACGTGGCTGATCATGCACTGATCACGTGGCTGATCATGCACTGATCACGTGGCTATCATGCACTGATCACGTGGCTGATCATGCACTGATCACGTGACTGATCATGCACTGATCACTGGCTATCATGCACTCATTCACTGGCTATCATGCACTGATCACGTGGTTGATCATGCACTGATCACGTGACTGATCATGCACTGATCACGTCTATATCATGCACTGATCACATGACTGATCATGCACTGATCACGTGATGATCATACACTGATCATGTGACTGATCATGCACTGATCACGTGGCTATCATGCACTGCTCACGTGGCTGATCATGCAATGATCACGTAGCTACCATGTACTGGTCACGTGACTGATCATGCACTGATCACGTAATTGATCATGCACTGATCACGTGACTTATCATGCACTGATCACGTGACTGATCATGCACTGATCACGTGACTGATCATGCACTGATCACGTGGCTATCATGCACTGATCACGTGGCTGATCATGCACTGATCACGTAGCTACCATACTGGTCACGTGACTGATCATGCACTGATCACGTAATTGATCATGCACTGATCACGTGGCTGATCATGCACTGATCACGTGGCTGATCATGCACTGATCACGTGACTGATCATGCACTGATCACGTGGCTGATCATGCACTGATCACGTGGCTGATCATGCACTGATCACGTGGCTGATCATACACTGATCACGTGACTGATCATGCACTGATCACGTGGCTGATCATGCACTGATCAGTGGCTATCATGCACTGATCACGTGGCTGATCATACACTGATCACGTGACTGATCATGCACTGATCATCTGGCTATCATGCACTCATTCACTGGCTATCATGCACTGATCACGTGGCTGATCATACACTGATCACGTGACTGATCATGCACTGATCACGTCTATATCATGCACTGATCACATGACTGATCATGCACTGATCACCCGGATGATCATACACTGATCATGTGACTGATCATGCACTGATCACGTGGCTATCATGCACTGATCACGTGGCTGATCATGCACTGATCACGTAGCTATCATGCACTGATCACGTGACTGATCATGCACTGATCACGTAATTGATCATGCACTGATCACGTGACTGATCATGCACTGATCACGTGACTGATCATGCACTGATCACGTGACTGATCATGCACTGATCACGTGGCTATCATGCACTGTCACGTGGCTGATCATGCAATGATCACGTAGCTACCATATACTGGTCACGTGACTGATCATGCACTGATCACGTAATTGATCATGCACTGATCACGTGGCTGATCATGCACTGATCACGTGGCTGATCATCCACTGATCACGTGACTGATCATGCACTGATCACGTGACTGATCATGCACTGATCACGTGACTGATCATGCACTGATCACCTGCCTGATCATGCACTGATCACGTGACAAATCATGCACTGATCACATAGCTATCATGAACTGATCACCTGGCTGATCATGCACTGATCACGTGGCTGATCATGCACTGATACCGTGACTGAGCATGGACTGATCACATGACTATCATGTAGTGATCACGTGACTTAATGGCTCTGATCATGTGACTGATCATGCACTGATCATGTTTGCTATCATACACTGATCATGTGCCTCTGGAGGCAATAAACAAAGAGCTGAGTAGGCACGAATCATACAGTCAGCAGGCAATAATCATGGAACTCAGCTGTGAGGAATCATGCTGCTCAGCTGGCAATAATCAAGCAGCTGAGCAGGCAGGAATTACGCAGCACAGCTGCTGTCAATTGTCAAGCAGATGACAGGCAGGAATCGTGCAGCTCAGCTGGCAATTGTCAAGCAGATGAGCAGACAGTAATCACGCAGCTCAGCAGGCCCTGATCACGTGACTGAGCATGCACTGTTCACGTGGCTGATCATGCACTGATCACGTGGCTGATCATGCACTGATCACGTGACTGATCATGCACTGATCACGTGGCTATCATGCACTGCTCACGTGGCTGATCATGCACTGATCACAGCTATCATGCACTGATCACGTGACTGATCATGCACTGATCACGTGGCTGATCATGCACTGATCACGTGACTGATCATGCACTGATCACGTGACTGATCATGCACTGATCACGTGGCTATCATGCACTGCTCACGTGGCTGATCATGCAACTGATCACGTAGCAACCATGTACTGGTCACGTGACTGATCATGCACTGATCACGTAATTGATCATGCACTGATCACGTGGCTGATCATGCACTGATCACGTGGCTGATCACACATGATCACGTGACTGATCATGCACTGATCACGTGGCTATCATGCACTGATCACGTGGATATCATGCACTGATCACGTGGCTGATCACACACGTATCACATGACTGATCATGCACTGATCACGTGGCTATCATGCACTGATCACGTGGCTATCATGCACTGATCACGTGGCTGATCATGCAATGATCACGTAGCTACCATGTACTGATCACGTGACTGATCATGCACTGATCACGTAATTGATCATGCACTGATCACGTGACTGATCATGCACTGTTCACGTGAGTGATCATGCACTGATCACGTGACTGATCATGCACTGATCACGTGGCTATCATGCACTGCTCATGTGGCTGATCATGCAATGATCACGTAGCTACCATATACTGGTCACGTGACTGATCATGCACTGATCACGTAATTGATCATGCACTGATCACGTGGCTGATCATGCACTGATCACGTGGCTGATCATGCACTGATCACGTGACTGATCATGCACTGATCACGTGACTGATCATGCACTGATCACGTGGCTATCATGCACTGATCACGTGGCTGATCATGCACTGATCACGTGCCTGATCATGCACTGATCACGTGACTGATCATGCACTGATCACGTGACTGATCATGCACTGATCACGTGGCTATCATGCACTACTCACGTGGCTGATCATGCAATGATCACGTAGCTACCATGTACTGGTCAGTGACTGATCATACACTGATCACGTGACTGATCATGCACTGATCACGTGGCTATCATGCACTGATCACGTGGCTGATCATGCACTGATCACGTGCCTGATCATGCACTGATCACGTGACTGATCATGCACTGATCACGTAGCTATCATGCACTGATCACGTGGCTGATCATGCACTGATCACGTGGATGATCATGCACTGATACCGTGACTGATCATGGACTGATCACATGACTATCATGCACTGATCACGTGGCTATCATGCACTGACTCACGTGGCTGATCATGCAATGATCATGTAGCTATCATGTACTGGTCACGTGAATGATCATACACTGATCACGTGACTGATCATGCACTGATCACGTGGCTATCATGCACTGATCACGTGACTGATCATGCACTGATCACGTCTATATCATGCACTGATCACATGACTGATCATGCACTGATCACGTGGATGATCATGCACTGAACACGTGACAGATCATGCACTGATCACGTGGCTGATCATGCACTGATCAGGTGACTTATCATGCACTGTTCACGTGAGTGATCATGCACTGATCACGTGACTGATCATGCACTGATCACGTGGCTATCATGCACTACTCACGTGGCTGATCATGCAATGATCATGTAGCTACCATGTACCGGTCACGTGACTGATCATACACCCATCACGTGACTGATCATGCACTGATCACGTGGCTATCATGCACTGATCACGTGGCTGATCATGCACTGATCACCTGCCTGGTCATGCACAGATCACGTGACAAATCATGCACTGATCACATAGCTATCATGAACTGATCACCTGGCTGATCATGCACTGATCACGTGGCTGATCATGCACTGATACCGTGACTGAGCATGGACTGATCACATGACTATCATGTAGTGATCACGTGACTTAATGGCGCTGATCATGTGACTGATCATGCGCTGATCATGTTTGCTATCATACACTGATCATGTGCCTCTGGAGGCAATAAACAAAGAGCTGAGTAGGCACGAATCAAACAGTCAGCAGGCAATAATCATGGAACTCAGGTGTGAGGAATCATGCTGCTCAGCTGGCAATAATCAAGCAGCTGAGCAGGCAGGAATTACGCAGCACAGCTGATAATTGTCAAGCAGATGACAGGCAGGAATCGTGCAGCTCAGCTGGCAATTGTCAAGCAGATGAGCAGACGGTAATCACGCAGCTCAGCAGGCCCAGATCACGTGACTGAGCATGCACTGTTCACGTGGCTGATCATACACTGATCACGTAACTGATCATGCACTGATCACGTGGCTATCATGCACTGATCACGTGGCTGATCATACACTGTTCACGTGTCTGACCATGCACTGATCACGTGGCTGATCATACACTGTTCACGTGTCTGACATGCACTGATCACGTGGCTGATCATACACTGATCACGTAACTGATCATGCACTGATCACGTGGCTGATCATACACTGATCAGTTGGCTATCATGCACTGATCACGTGGCTGATCATACACTGATCACGTGACTGATCATGCACTGATCATCTGGCTATCATGCACTCATTAACTGGCTATCATGCACTGATCACGTGGTTGATCATACACTGATCACGAGACTGATCATGCACTGATCACGTCTATATCATGCACTGATCACATGACTGCCCATGCACTGATCACCCGGATGATCATACACTGATCATGCGACTGATCATGCACTGATCACGTGGCTATCATGCACTGCTCACGTGGCTGATCATGCAATGATCACGTAGCTACCATGTACTGGTCACGTGAGTGATCATGCACTGATCACGTAAATGATCATGCACTGATCACGTGACTTATCATGCACTGATCACGTGAGTGATCATGCACTGATCACGTGACTGATCATGCACTGATCACGTGGCTATCATGCACTGATCACGTGGCTGATCATGCAATGATCACGTAGCTACCATATACTGGTCACGTGACTGATCATGCACTGATCACGTAATTGATCATGCACTGATCACGTGGCTGATCATGCACTGATCACGTGGCTGATCATGCACTGATCACGTGACTGATCATGCACTGATCACGTGACTGATCATGCACTGATCACGTGACTGATCATGCACTGATCACCTGCCTGGTCATGCACAGATCACGTGACAAATCATGAACTGATCACATAGCTATCATGAACTGATCACCTGGCTGATCATGCACTGATCACGTGGCTGATCATGCACTGATACCGTGACTGAGCATGGACTGATCACATGACTATCATGTAGTGATCACGTGACTTAATGGCTCTGATCATGTGACTGATCATGCACTGATCATGTTTGCTATCATACACTGATCATGTGCCTCTGGAGGCAATAAACAAAGAGCTGAGTAGGCACGAATCATACAGTCAGCAGGCAATAATCATGGAACTCAGCTGTGAGGAATCATGCTGCTCAGCTGGCAATAATCAAGCAGCTGAGCAGGCAGGAATTACGCAGCACAGCTGTCAATTGTCAAGCAGATGACAGGCAGGAATCGTGCAGCTCAGCTGGCAATTGTCAAGCAGATGAGCAGACAGTAATCACGCAGCTCAGCAGGCCCTGATCACGTGACTGAGCATGCACTGTTCACGTGGCTGATCATACACTGATCACGTGATGATCATGCACTGATCACTTGGATATCATGCACTGATCACGTGGCTGATCATACACTGTTCACGTGTCTGACCATGCACTGATCACGTGGCTGATCATACACTGCTCACGTAACTGATCATGCACTGATCACGTGGCTATCATGCACTGATCACGTGGCTGTCATGCACTGATCACATAGGCTATCATATACTGGTCACGTGACTGATCATGCACTGATCACGAATGATCATGCACTGATCACGTGACTGATCATGCACTGATCACGTGACTGATCATGCACTGATCACGTGGCTATCATGCACTGCTCACGTGGCTGATCATGCAACGATCACGTAGCAACCATGTACTGGTCACGTGACTGATCATGCACTGATCACGTAATTGATCATGCACTGATCACGTGGCTCATCATGCACTGATCACGTGGCTGATCACACATGATCACGTGACTGATCATGCACTGATCACGTGGCTATCATGCACTGATCACGTGGATATCATGCACTGATCACGTGGCTGATCACACACGATCACATGACTGATCATGCACTGATCACGTGGCTATCATGCACTGATCACGTGGCTATCATGCACTGATCACGTGGCTGATCATGCAATGATCACGTAGCTCATGCACTGATCACGTGACTGATCATGCACTGATCACGTAATTGATCATGCACTGATCACGTGACTTATCATGCACTGATCACGTGAGTGATCATGCACTGATCACGTGACTGATCATGCACTGATCACGTGGCTATCATGCACTGATCATGTGGCTGATCATGCAATGATCACCTAGCTACCATATACTGGTCACGTGACTGATCATGCACTGATCACGTAACTGATCATGCACTGATCACGTGGCTGATCATGCACTGATCACGTGGCTGATCATGCACTGATCACGTGACTGATCATGCACTGATCACGTGACTGATCATGCACTGATCACGTGGCTATCATGCACTGATCACGTGGCTGATCATGCACTGATCACGTGCCTGGTCATGCACTGATCACATGACTGATCATGCACTGATCACGTGACTGATCATGCACTGATCACGTGGCTATCATGCACTACTCACGTGGCTGATCATGCAATGATCATGTAGCTACCATGTACTGGTCAGTGACTGATCATACACTGATCAGGTGACTGATCATGCACTGATCACGTGGCTATCATGCACTGATCACGTGGCTGATCATACACTGATCACCTGCCTGGTCATGCACTGATCACGTGACAAATCATGCACTGATCACATGGCTATCATGCACTGATCACGTGGCTGATCATGCACTGATCACGTGGATGATCATGCACTGATACGTGACTGATCATGGACTGATCACATGACTATCATGCACTGATCACGTGGCTATCATGCACTATCACGTGGCTGATCATGCAATGATCATGTAGCTACCATGTACTGGTCACGTGAATGATCATACACTGATCAGGTGACTGATCATGCACTGATCACGTGGCTATCATGCACTGATCACGTGACTGATCATGCACTGATCACGTCTATATCATGCACTGATCACATGACTGATCATGCACTGATCACGTGGATGATCATGCACTGATCATGTGACAGATCATGCACTGATCACGTGGCTGATCATGCACTGATCAGGTGACTTATCATGCACTGTTCACGTGAGTGATCATGCACTGATCACGTGACTGATCATGCACTGATCACGTGGCTATCATGCACTACTCACGTGGCTGATCATGCAATGATCATGTAGCTACCATGTACTGGTCACGTGACTGATCATACACCCATCAGGTGACTGATCATGCACTGATCACGTGGCTATCATGCACTGTTCACGTGGCTGATCATACACTGATCACCTGCCTGGTCATGCACAGATCACGTGACAAATCATGCACTGATCACATAGCTATCATGAACTGATCACCTGGCTGATCATGCACTGATCACGTGGCTGATCATGCACTGATACCGTGACTGAGCATGGACTGATCACATGACTATCATGTAGTGATCACGTGACTTAATGGCGCTGATCATGTGACTGATCATGCGCTGATCATGTTTGCTATCATACACTGATCATGTGCCTCTGGAGGCAATAAACAAAGAGCTGAGTAGGCACGAATCAAACAGTCAGCAGGCAATAATCATGGAACTCAGGTGTGAGGAATCATGCTGCTCAGCTGGCAATAATCAAGCAGCTGAGCAGGCAGGAATTACGCAGCACAGCTGATAATTGTCAAGCAGATGACAGGCAGGAATCGTGCAGCTCAGCTGGCAATTGTCAAGCAGATGAGCAGACGGTAATCACGCAGCTCAGCAGGCCCAGATCACGTGACTGAGCATGCACTGTTCACGTGGCTGATCATACACTGATCACGTGACTGATCATGCACTGATCACGTGGCTATCATGCACTGATCACGTGGCTGATCATACACTGTTCACGTGTCTGACCATGCACTGATCACGTGGCTGATCATACACTGATCACGTGTCTGACATGCACTGATCACGTGGCTGATCATACACTGATCACGTAACTGATCATGCACTGATCACGTGGCTGATCATGCACTGATCAGTGGCTATCATGCACTGATCACGTGGCTGATCATGCACTGATCACGTGACTGATCATGCACTGATCATCTGGCTATCATGCACTCATTAACTGGCTATCATGCACTGATCACGTGGTTGATCATACACTGATCACGTGACTGATCATGCACTGATCACGTCTATATCATGCACTGATCACATGACTGATCATGCACTGATCACCCGGATGATCATACACTGATCATGCGACTGATCATGCACTGATCACGTGGCTATCATGCACTGCTCACGTGGCTGTTCATGCAATGATCACGTAGCTACCATGTACTGGTCACGTGAGTGATCATGCACTGATCACGTAATTGATCATGCACTGATCACGTGACTTATCATGCACTGTTCAGGTGACTGATCATACACCCATCACGTGACTGATCATGCACTGATCACGTGGCTATCATGCACTGTTCTCGTGGCTGATCATGCAATGATCACCTAGCTACCATATACTGGTCACGTGACTGATCATGCACTGATCACGTAATTGATCATGCACTGATCACGTGGCTGATCATGCACTGATCACGTGGCTGATCATCCACTGATCACGTGACTGATCATGCACTGATCACGTGACTGATCATGCACTGATCACGTGACTGATCATGCACTGATCACCTGCCTGGTCATGCACAGATCACGTGACAAATCATGAACTGATCACATAGCTATCATGAACTGATCACCTGGCTGATCATGCACTGATCACGTGGCTGATCATGCACTGATACCGTGACTGAGCATGGACTGATCACATGACTATCATGTAGTGATCACGTGACTTAATGGCTCTGATCATGTGACTGATCATGCACTGATCATGTTTGCTATCATACACTGATCATGTGCCTCTGGAGGCAATAAACAAAGAGCTGAGTAGGCACGAATCATACAGTCAGCAGGCAATAATCATGGAACTCAGCTGTGAGGAATCATGCTGCTCAGCTGGCAATAATCAAGCAGCTGAGCAGGCAGGAATTACGCAGCACAGCTGGCAATTGTCAAGCAGATGACAGGCAGGAATCGTGCAGCTCAGCTGGCAATTGTCAAGCAGATGAGCAGACAGTAATCACGCAGCTCAGCAGGCCCTGATCACGTGACTGAGCATGCACTGTTCACGTGGCTGATCATACACTGATCACGTGATGATCATGCACTGATCACTTGGATATCATGCACTGATCACGTGGCTGATCATACACTGTTCACGTGTCTGACCATGCACTGATCACGTGGCTGATCATACACTGCTCACGTAACTGATCATGCACTGATCACGTGGCTATCATGCACTGATCACGTGGCTGATCATGCACTGATCACGTAGCTATCATATACTGGTCACGTGACTGATCATGCACTGATCACGTAAATGATCATGCACTGATCACGTGACTGATCATGCACTGATCACGTGACTGATCATGCACTGATCACGTGGCTATCATGCACTGCTCACGTGGCTGATCATGCACGATCACGTAGCAACCATGTACTGGTCACGTGACTGATCATGCACTGATCACGTAATTGATCATGCACTGATCACGTGGCTCATCATGCACTGATCACGTGGCTGATCACACATGATCACGTGACTGATCATGCACTGATCACGTGGCTATCATGCACTGATCACGTGGATATCATGCACTGATCACGTGGCTGATCACACACGATCACATGACTGATCATGCACTGATCACGTGGCTATCATGCACTGATCACGTGGCTATCATGCACTGATCACGTGGCTGATCATGCAATGATCACGTAGCTATCATGTACTGATCACGTGACTGATCATGCACTGATCACGTAATTGATCATGCACTGATCACGTGACTGATCATGCACTGATCACGTGAGTGATCATGCACTGATCACGTGACTGATCATGCACTGATCACGTGGCTATCATGCACTGCTCACGTGGCTGATCATGCAATGATCACGTAGCTACCATGTACTGGTCACGTGACTGATCATGCACTGATCACGTAATTGATCATGCACTGATCACGTGGCTGATCATGCACTGATCACGTGGCTGATCATGCACTGATCACGTGACTGATCATGCACTGATCACGTGACTGATCATGCACTGATCACGTGGCTATCATGCACTGATCACGTGGCTGATCATGCACTGATCACGTGCCTGATCATGCACTGATCACATGACTGATCATGCACTGATCACGTGACTGATCATGCACTGATCACGTGGCTATCATGCACTATCACGTGGCTGATCATGCAATGATCACGTAGCTACCATGTACTGGTCAGTGACTGATCATACACTGATCACGTGACTGATCATGCACTGATCACGTGGCTATCATGCACTGATCACGTGGCTGATCATGCACTGATCACGTGCCTGATCATGCACTGATCACGTGACTGATCATGCACTGATCACGTAGCTATCATGCACTGATCACGTGGCTGATCATGCACTGATCACGTGGATGATCATGCACTGATACGTGACTGATCATGCACTGATCACATGACTATCATGCACTGATCACGTGGCTATCATGCACTATCACGTGGCTGATCATGCAATGATCATGTAGCTACCATGTACTGGTCACGTGACTGATCATACACTGATCACGTGACTGATCATGCACTGATCACGTGGCTATCATGCACTGATCACGTGACTGATCATGCACTGATCACGTCTATATCATGCACTGATCACATGACTGATCATGCACTGATCACGTGGATGATCATGCACTGATCACGTGACTGATCATGCACTGATCACGTGGCTGATCATGCACTGATCACGTGACTTATCATGCACTGTTCACGTGAGTGATCATGCACTGATCACGTGACTGATCATGCACTGATCACGTGGCTATCATGCACTACTCACGTGGCTGATCATGCAATGATCATGTAGCTACCATGTACTGGTCACGTGACTGATCATACACCCATCACGTGACTGATCATGCACTGATCACGTGGCTATCATGCACTGATCACGTGGCTGATCATGCACTGATCACCTGCCTGGTCATGCACTGATCACGTGACAAATCATGCACTGATCACATAGCTATCATGAACTGATCACGTGGCTGATCATGCACTGATCACGTGGCTGATCATGCACTGATACCGTGACTGAGCATGGACTGATCACATGACTATCATGTAGTGATCACGTGACTTAATGGCGCTGATCATGTGACTGATCATGCGCTGATCATGTTTGCTATCATACACTGATCATGTGCCTCTGGAGGCAATAAACAAAGAGCTGAGTAGGCACGAATCAAACAGTCAGCAGGCAATAATCATGGAACTCAGGTGTGAGGAATCATGCTGCTCAGCTGGCAATAATCAAGCAGCTGAGCAGGCAGGAATTACGCAGCACAGCTGATAATTGTCAAGCAGATGACAGGCAGGAATCGTGCAGCTCAGCTGGCAATTGTCAAGCAGATGAGCAGACGGTAATCACGCAGCTCAGCAGGCCCAGATCACGTGACTGAGCATGCACTGTTCACGTGGCTGATCATACACTGATCACGTGACTGATCATGCACTGATCACGTGGCTATCATGCACTGATCACGTGGCTGATCATACACTGTTCACGTGTCTGACCATGCACTGATCACGTGGCTGATCATACACTGATCACGTGTCTGACATGCACTGATCACGTGGCTGATCATGCACTGATCACGTGACTGATCATGCACTGATCACGTGGCTGATCATACACTGATCAGTGGCTATCATGCACTGATCACTTGGCTGATCATGCACTGATCACGTGACTGATCATGCACTGATCATCTGGCTATCATGCACTCATTAACTGGCTATCATGCACTGATCACGTGGTTGATCATACACTGATCACGTGACTGATCATGCACTGATCACGTCTATATCATGCACTGATCACATGACTGCCCATGCACTGATCACCCGGATGATCATACACTGATCATGTGACTGATCATGCACTGATCACGTGGCTATCATGCACTGCTCACGTGGCTGATCATGCAATGATCACGTAGCTACCATGTACTGGTCACGTGAGTGATCATGCACTGATCACGTAATTGATCATGCACTGATCAGGTGACTTATCATGCACTGTTCACGTGAGTGATCATGCACTGATCACGTGACTGATCATGCACTGATCACGTGGCTATCATGCACTGCTCACGTGGCTGATCATGCAATGATCACCTAGCTACCATACTGGTCACGTGACTGATCATGCACTGATCACGTAATTGATCATGCACTGATCATGTGGCTGATCATGCACTGATCACGTGGCTGATCATGCACTGATCACGTGACTGATCATGCACTGATCACGTGACTGATCATGCACTGATCACGTGACTGATCATGCACTGATCACCTGCCTGGTCATGCACTGATCACGTGACAAATCATGAACTGATCACATAGCTATCATGAACTGATCACCTGGCTGATCATGCACTGATCACGTGGCTGATCATGCACTGATACCGTGACTGAGCATGGACTGATCACATGACTATCATGTAGTGATCACGTGACTTAATGGCTCTGATCATGTGACTGATCATGCACTGATCATGTTTGCTATCATACACTGATCATGTGCCTCTGGAGGCAATAAACAAAGAGCTGAGTAGGCACGAATCATACAGTCAGCAGGCAATAATCATGGAACTCAGCTGTGAGGAATCATGCTGCTCAGCTGGCAATAATCAAGCAGCTGAGCAGGCAGGAATTACGCAGCACAGCTGGCAATTGTCAAGCAGATGACAGGCAGGAATCGTGCAGCTCAGCTGGCAATTGTCAAGCAGATGAGCAGACAGTAATCACGCAGCTCAGCAGGCCCTGATCACGTGACTGAGCATGCACTGTTCACGTGGCTGATCATACACTGATCACGTGATGATCATGCACTGATCACTTGGATATCATGCACTGATCACGTGGCTGATCATACACTGTTCACGTGTCTGACCATGCACTGATCACGTGGCTGATCATACACTGCTCACGTAACTGATCATGCACTGATCACGTGGCTATCATGCACTGATCACGTGGCTGTCATGCACTGATCACATGGCTATCATATACTGGTCACGTGACTGATCATGCACTGATCACGTAAATGATCATGCACTGATCACGTGACTGATCATGCACTGATCACGTGACTGATCATGCACTGATCACGTGGCTATCATGCACTGCTCACGTGGCTGATCATGCAACGATCACGTAGCAACCATGTACTGGTCACGTGACTGATCATGCACTGATCACGTAATTGATCATGCACTGATCACGTGGCTGATCATGCACTGATCACGTGGCTGATCACACATGATCACGTGACTGATCATGCACTGATCACGTGGCTATCATGCACTGATCACGTGGATATCATGCACTGATCACGTGGCTGATCACACACGTATCACATGACTGATCATGCACTGATCACGTGGCTATCATGCACTGATCACGTGGCTATCATGCACTGATCACGTGGCTGATCATGCAATGATCACGTAGCTACCATGTACTGATCACGTGACTGATCATGCACTGATCACGTAATTGATCATGCACTGATCACGTGACTTATCATGCACTGTTCACGTGAGTGATCATGCACTGATCACGTGACTGATCATGCACTGATCACGTGGCTATCATGCACTGATCACGTGGCTGATCATGCAATGATCACGTAGCTACCATATACTGGTCACGTGACTGATCATGCACTGATCACGTAATTGATCATGCACTGATCATGTGGCTGATCATGCACTGATCACGTGGCTGATCATGCACTGATCACGTGACTGATCATGCACTGATCACGTGACTGATCATGCACTGATCACGTGGCTATCATGCACTGATCACGTGGCTGATCATACACTGATCACGTGCCTGATCATGCACTGATCACATGACTGATCATGCACTGATCACGTGACTGATCATGCACTGATCACGTGGCTATCATGCACTATCACGTGGCTGATCATGCACTGATCATGTAGCTACCATGTACTGGTCAGTGACTGATCATACACTGATCACGTGACTGATCATGCACTGATCACGTGGCTATCATGCACTGATCACGTGGCTGATCATACACTGATCACGTGCCTGATCATGCACTGATCACGTGACTGATCATGCACTGATCACGTGGCTATCATGCACTGATCACGTGGCTGATCATGCACTGATCACGTGGCTGATCATGCACTGATACGTGACTGATCATGCACTGATCACGTGACTATCATGCACTGATCACGTGGCTATCATGCACTGATCACGTGGCTGATCATGCAATGATCATGTAGCTACCATGCACTGGTCACGTGAATGATCATACACTGATCACGTGACTGATCATGCACTGATCACGTGGCTATCATGCACTGATCACGTGACTGATCATGCACTGATCACGTCTATATCATGCACTGATCACATGACTGATCATGCACTGATCACGTGGATGATCATGCACTGATCACGTGACAGATCATGCACTGATCACGTGGCTGATCATGCACTGATCACGTGACTTATCATGCACTGTTCACGTGACTGATCATGCACTGATCACGTGACTGATCATGCACTGATCACGTGGCTATCATGCACTACTCACGTGGCTGATCATGCAATGATCATGTAGCTACCATGTACCGGTCACGTGACTGATCATACACCCATCAGGTGACTGATCATGCACTGATCACGTGGCTATCATGCACTGATCACGTGGCTGATCATGCACTGATCACCTGCCTGGTCATGCACTGATCACGTGACAAATCATGCACTGATCACATAGCTATCATGAACTGATCACCTGGCTGATCATGCACTGATCACGTGGCTGATCATGCACTGATACCGTGACTGAGCATGGACTGATCACATGACTATCATGTAGTGATCACGTGACTTAATGGCGCTGATCATGTGACTGATCATGCGCTGATCATGTTTGCTATCATACACTGATCATGTGCCTCTGGAGGCAATAAACAAAGAGCTGAGTAGGCACGAATCAAACAGTCAGCAGGCAATAATCATCAGGTGTGAGGAATCATGCTGCTCAGCTGGCAATAATCAAGCAGCTGAGCAGGCAGGAATTACGCAGCACAGCTGATAATTGTCAAGCAGATGACAGGCAGGAATCGTGCAGCTCAGCTGGCAATTGTCAAGCAGATGAGCAGACAGTAATCACGCAGCTCAGCAGGCCCAGATCACGTGACTGAGCATGCACTGTTCACGTGGCTGATCATACACTGATCACGTGACTGATCATGCACTGATCACGTGGCTATCATGCACTGATCACGTGGCTGATCATACACTGCTCACGTAACTGATCATGCACTGATCACGTGGCTATCATGCACTGATCACGTGGCTGATCATGCACTGATCACGTGTCTGATCATGCACTGATCACGTGGCTGATCATACACTGATCACGTAACTGATCATGCACTGATCACGTGGCTGATCATGCACTGATCAGTTGGCTATCATGCACTGATCACTTGGCTGATCATGCACTGATCACGTGACTGATCATGCACTGATCATCTGGCTATCATGCACTCATTAACTGGCTATCATGCACTGATCACGTGGTTGATCATACACTGATCACGTGACTGATCATGCACTGATCACGTCTATATCATGCACTGATCACATGACTGCCCATGCACTGATCACCCGGATGATCATACACTGATCATGCGACTGATCATGCACTGATCACGTGGCTATCATGCACTGATCACGTGGCTGTCATGCAATGATCACGTAGCTACCATGTACTGGTCACGTGAGTGATCATGCACTGATCACGTAATTGATCATGCACTGATCAGGTGACTTATCATGCACTGTTCACGTGACTGATCATGCACTGATCACGTGACTGATCATGCACTGATCACGTGGCTATCATGCACTACTCACGTGGCTGATCATGCAATGATCATGTAGCTACCATGTACCGGTCACGTGACTGATCATACACCCATCAGGTGACTGATCATGCACTGATCACGTGGCTATCATGCACTGATCACGTGGCTGATCATGCACTGATCACCTGCCTGGTCATGCACAGATCACGTGACAAATCATGCACTGATCACGTGGCTATCATGAACTGATCACCTGGCTGATCATGCACTGATCACGTGGCTGATCATGCACTGATACCGTGACTGAGCATGGACTGATCACATGACTATCATGTAGTGATCACGTGACTTAATGGCGCTGATCATGTGACTGATCATGCGCTGATCATGTTTGCTATCATACACTGATCATGTGCCTCTGGAGGCAATAAACAAAGAGCTGAGTAGGCACGAATCAAACAGTCAGCAGGCAATAATCATGGAACTCAGGTGTGAGGAATCATGCTGCTCAGCTGGCAATAATCAAGCAGCTGAGCAGGCAGGAATTACGCAGCACAGCTGATAATTGTCAAGCAGATGACAGGCAGGAATCGTGCAGCTCAGCTGGCAATTGTCAAGCAGATGAGCAGACAGTAATCACGCAGCTCAGCAGGCCCAGATCACGTGACTGAGCATGCACTGTTCACGTGGCTGATCATACACTGATCACGTGACTGATCATGCACTGATCACGTGGCTATCATGCACTGATCACGTGGCTGATCATACACTGTTCACGTGTCTGACCATGCACTGATCACGTGGCTGATCATACACTGCTCACGTAACTGATCATGCACTGATCACGTGGCTGATCATGCACTGATCAGTGGCTATCATGCACTGATCACGTGGCTGATCATGCACTGATCACGTGACTGATCATGCACTGATCACTGGCTATCATGCACTCATTCACTGGCTATCATGCACTGATCACGTGGCTGATCATACACTGATCACGTGACTGATCATGCACTGATCACGTCTATATCATGCACTGATCACATGACTGATCATGCACTGATCACCCAGATGATCATACACTGATCATGTGACTGATCATGCACTGATCACGTGGCTATCATGCACTGCTCACGTGGCTGATCATGCAATGATCACGTAGCTACCATGTACTGGTCACGTGACTGATCATGCACTGATCACGTAATTGATCATGCACTGATCACGTGACTGATCATGCACTGATCACGTGACTGATCATGCACTGATCACGTGACTGATCATGCACTGATCACGTGGCTATCATGCACTGCTCACGTGGCTGATCATGCAATGATCACGTAGCTACCATGTACTGGTCACGTGACTGATCATGCACTGATCACGTAATTGATCATGCACTGATCACGTGGCTGATCATGCACTGATCACGTGGCTGATCATGCACTGATCACGTGACTGATCATGCACTGATCACGTGACTGATCATGCACTGATCACGTGACTGATCATGCACTGATCACGTGGCTGATCATGCACTGATCACGTGACTGATCATGCACTGATCACGTGCTATCATGCACTGATCACGTGGCTGATCATGCACTGATCACGTGGCTGATCATGCACTGATCACGTGACTATCATGCACTGTTCACGTGACTGATCATGCACTGATCACGTGACTGATCATGCACTGATCACTTGTCTATCATGCACTACTCACGTGGCTGATCATGCAATGATCATGTAGCTACCATGTACCGGTCACGTGACTGATCATACACCCATCAGGTGACTGATCATGCACTGATCACGTGGCTATCATGCACTGATCACGTGGCTGATCATGCACTGATCACCTGCCTGGTCATGCACTGATCACGTGACAAATCATGCACTGATCACGTGGCTATCATGAACTGATCACGTGGCTGATCATGCACTGATCACGTGGCTGATCATGCACTGATACCGTGACTGAGCATGGACTGATCACATGACTATCATGTAGTGATCACGTGACTTAATGGCGCTGATCATGTGACTGATCATGCGCTGATCATGTTTGCTATCATACACTGATCATGTGCCTCTGGAGGCAATAAACAAAGAGCTGAGTAGGCACGAATCAAACAGTCAGCAGGCAATAATCATGGAACTCAGGTGTGAGGAATCATGCTGCTCAGCTGGCAATAATCAAGCAGCTGAGCAGGCAGGAATTACGCAGCACAGCTGATAATTGTCAAGCAGATGACAGGCAGGAATCGTGCAGCTCAGCTGGCAATTGTCAAGCAGATGAGCAGACAGTAATCACGCAGCTCAGCAGGCCCAGATCACGTGACTGAGCATGCACTGTTCACGTGGCTGATCATACACTGATCACGTGACTGATCATGCACTGATCACGTGGCTATCATGCACTGATCACGTGGCTGATCATACACTGCTCACGTAACTGATCATGCACTGATCACGTGGCTATCATGCACTGATCACGTGGCTGATCATGCACTGATCACGTGGCTGATCATGCACTGATCACGTGGCTGATCATGCACTGATCACGTAACTGATCATGCACTGATCACGTGGCTGATCATGCACTGATCAGTGGCTATCATGCACTGATCACGTGGCTGATCATGCACTGATCACGTGACTGATCATGCACTGATCACTGGCTATCATGCACTGATTCACTGGCTATCATGCACTGATCACGTGGCTGATCATGCACTGATCACGTGACTGATCATGCACTGATCACGTCTATATCATGCACTGATCACATGACTGATCATGCACTGATCACGTGGATGATCATACACTGATCATGTGACTGATCATGCACTGATCACGTGGCTATCATGCACTGATCACGTGGCTGATCATGCAATGATCACGTAGCTACCATGTACTGGTCACGTGACTGATCATGCACTGATCACGTAATTGATCATGCACTGATCAGGTGACTTATCATGCACTGTTCACGTGACTGATCATGCACTGATCACGTGACTGATCATGCACTGATCACGTGGCTATCATGCACTACTCACGTGGCTGATCATGCAATGATCATGTAGCTACCATGTACGGTCACGTGACTGATCATACACCCATCAGGTGACTGATCATGCACTGATCACGTGGCTATCATGCACTGATCACGTGGCTGATCATGCACTGATCACCTGCCTGATCATGCACTGATCACGTGACAAATCATGCACTGATCACATAGCTATCATGAACTGATCACCTGGCTGATCATGCACTGATCACGTGGCTGATCATGCACTGATACCGTGACTGAGCATGGACTGATCACATGACTATCATGTAGTGATCACGTGACTTAATGGCGCTGATCATGTGACTGATCATGCGCTGATCATGTTTGCTATCATACACTGATCATGTGCCTCTGGAGGCAATAAACAAAGAGCTGAGTAGGCACGAATCAAACAGTCAGCAGGCAATAATCATGGAACTCAGGTGTGAGGAATCATGCTGCTCAGCTGGCAATAATCAAGCAGCTGAGCAGGCAGGAATTACGCAGCACAGCTGATAATTGTCAAGCAGATGACAGGCAGGAATCGTGCAGCTCAGCTGGCAATTGTCAAGCAGATGAGCAGACAGTAATCACGCAGCTCAGCAGGCCCAGATCACGTGACTGAGCATGCACTGTTCACGTGGCTGATCATACACTGATCACGTGACTGATCATGCACTGATCACGTGGCTATCATGCACTGATCACGTGGCTGATCATACACTGTTCACGTGTCTGACCATGCACTGATCACGTGGCTGATCATACACTGCTCACGTAACTGATCATGCACTGATCACGTGGCTGATCATGCACTGATCAGTGGCTATCATGCACTGATTACGTGGCTGATCATGCACTGATCACGTGACTGATCATGCACTGATCATCTGGCTATCATGCACTCATTAACTGGCTATCATGCACTGATCACGTGGCTGATCATACACTGATCACGTGACTGATCATGCACTGATCACGTCTATATCATGCACTGATCATGACTGATCATGCACTGATCACCCGGATGATCATGCACTGATCATGTGACTGATCATGCACTGATCACGTGGCTATCATGCACTGCTCACGTGGCTGATCATGCAATGATCACGTAGCTACCATGTACTGGTCACGTGACTGATCATGCACTGATCACGTAATTGATCATGCACTGATCACGTGACTTATCATGCACTGATCACGTGAGTGATCATGCACTGATCACGTGACTGATCATGCACTGATCACGTGGCTATCATGCACTGCTCACGTGGCTGATCATGCAATGATCACGTAGCTACCATGTACTGGTCACGTGACTGATCATGCACTGATCACGTGACTGATCATGCACTGATCACGTGGCTGATCATGCACTGATCACGTGGCTGATCATGCACTGATCACGTGACTGATCATGCACTGATCACGTGACTGATCATGCACTGATCACGTGACTGATCATGCACTGATCACCTGCCTGATCATGCACTGATCACGTGACAAATCATGCACTGATCACATGGCTATCATGAACTGATCACCTGGCTGATCATGCACTGATCACGTGGCTGATCATGCACTGATACCGTGACTGAGCATGGACTGATCACATGACTATCATGTAGTGATCACGTGACTTAATGGCGCTGATCATGTGACTGATCATGCACTGATCATGTTTGCTATCATACACTGATCATGTGCCTCTGGAGGCAATAAACAAAGAGCTGAGTAGGCACGAATCATACAGTCAGCAGGCAATAATCATGGAACTCAGCTGTGAGGAATCATGCTGCTCAGCTGGCAATAATCAAGCAGCTGAGCAGGCAGGAATTACGCAGCACAGCTGGCAATTGTCAAGCAGATGACAGGCAGGAATCGTGCAGCTCAGCTGGCAATTGTCAAGCAGATGAGCAGACAGTAATCACGCAGCTCAGCAGGCCCTGATCACGTGACTGAGCATGCACTGATCACGTGGCTGATCATACACTGATCACGTGACTGATCATGCACTGATCACGTGGCTGATCATGCACTGATCACGTGACTGATCATGCACTGATCACGTGGCTGATCATGCACTGATCACGTGGCTGATCATGCACTGATCACGTGGCTGATCATGCACTGATCACGTGACTGATCATGCACTGATCACTGGCTATCATGCACTGATCACTGGCTATCATGCACTGATCACGTGGCTGATCATGCACTGATCACGTGACTGATCATGCACTGATCACGTCTATATCATGCACTGATCACATGACTGATCATGCACTGATCACGTGGATGATCATACACTGATCATGTGACTGATCATGCACTGATCACGTGGCTATCATGCACTGCTCACGTGGCTGATCATGCAATGATCACGTAGCTACCATGTACTGGTCACGTGACTGATCATGCACTGATCACGTAACTGATCATGCACTGATCACGTGACTGATCATGCACTGATCACGTGACTGATCATGCACTGATCACGTGACTGATCATGCACTGATCACGTGGCTATCATGCACTGATCACGTGGCTGATCATGCAATGATCACGTAGCTACCATGTACTGGTCACGTGACTGATCATGCACTGATCACGTAATTGATCATGCACTGATCACGTGGCTGATCATGCACTGATCACGTGGCTGATCATGCACTGATCACGTGACTGATCATGCACTGATCACGTGACTGATCATGCACTGATCACGTGACTGATCATGCACTGATCACGTGGCTGATCATGCACTGATCACGTGACTGATCATGCACTGATCACGTGGCTATCATGCACTGATCACGTGGCTGATCATGCACTGATCACGTGGCTGATCATGCACTGATCACGTGACTGATCATGCACTGATCACGTGACTGATCATGCACTGATCACGTGGCTATCATGCACTGATCACGTGGCTGATCATGCAATGATCATGTAGCTACCATGTACTGATCACGTGAATGATCATACACTGATCACGTGACTGATCATGCACTGATCACGTGGCTATCATGCACTGATCACGTGACTGATCATGCACTGATCACGTCTATATCATGCACTGATCACATGACTGATCATGCACTGATCACGTGGATGATCATGCACTGATCACGTGACTGATCATGCACTGATCACGTGGCTGATCATGCACTGATCACGTGGCTATCATGCACTGATCACGTGGCTGATCATGCACTGATCACGTAGCTACCATGTACTGGTCACGTGACTGATCATGCACTGATCACGTGACTGATCATGCACTGATCACGTGGCTATCATGCACTGATCACGTGGCTGATCATGCACTGATCACGTGCCTGATCATGCACTGATCACGTGACTGATCATGCACTGATCACGTGGCTATCATGCACTGATCACGTGGCTGATCATGCACTGATCACGTGGCTGATCATGCACTGATCACGTGACTGATCATGCACTGATCACGTGGCTATCATGCACTGCTCACGTGGCTGATCATGCAATGATCACGTAGCTACCATGTACTGGTCACGTGACTGATCATGCACTGATCACGTGACTGATCATGCACTGATCACGTGGCTGATCATGCACTGATCACGTGGCTGATCATGCACTGATCACGTGACTGATCATGCACTGATCACGTGACTGATCATGCACTGATCACGTGACTGATCATGCACTGATCACCTGCCTGATCATGCACTGATCACGTGACAAATCATGCACTGATCACATAGCTATCATGAACTGATCACCTGGCTGATCATGCACTGATCACGTGGCTGATCATGCACTGATACCGTGACTGAGCATGGACTGATCACATGACTATCATGTAGTGATCACGTGACTTAATGGCGCTGATCATGTGACTGATCATGCACTGATCATGTTTGCTATCATACACTGATCATGTGCCTCTGGAGGCAATAAACAAAGAGCTGAGTAGGCACGAATCAAACAGTCAGCAGGCAATAATCATGGAACTCAGCTGTGAGGAATCATGCTGCTCAGCTGGCAATAATCAAGCAGCTGAGCAGGCAGGAATTACGCAGCACAGCTGGCAATTGTCAAGCAGATGACAGGCAGGAATCGTGCAGCTCAGCTGGCAATTGTCAAGCAGATGAGCAGACAGTAATCACGCAGCTCAGCAGGCCCTGATCACGTGACTGAGCATGCACTGTTCACGTGGCTGATCATACACTGATCACGTGATGATCATGCACTGATCACTTGGATATCATGCACTGATCACGTGGCTGATCATACACTGTTCACGTGTCTGACCATGCACTGATCACGTGGCTGATCATACACTGCTCACGTAACTGATCATGCACTGATCACGTGGCTATCATGCACTGATCACGTGGCTGAACATGCACTGTTCACGTGGCTGATCACACACCTGTCACGTGACATATCATGCACTGATCACGTGGCACTCATGCACTGATCACGTGGCTGATCATACTCTGCTCACGTAACTGATCATGCACACATCACGTGGCTATCATGCACTGCTCACGTGGCTCGTCATGGAATGATCACATAGCTACCATATACTGGTCACGTGACTGATCATGCACAGATCACGTAACTGATCATGCACTGTTCACGTGACTGATCATGCACTGATCACGTGACTGATCATGCACTGATCACGTGGCTATCATGCACTGATCACGTGGCTGATCATGCACTGATCACGTAATTGATCATGCACTGATCACGTGCTGATCATGCACTGATCACGTGGCTGATCACACATGATCACGTGACTGATCATGCACTGATCACGTGGCTATCATGCACTGATCACGTGGCTATCATGCACTGATCACGTGGATATCATGCACTGATCACGTGGCTGATCACACACGATCACATGACTGATCATGCACTGATCACGTGGCTATCATGCACTGATCACGTGGCTATCATGCACTGATCACGTGGCTGATCATGCAATGATCACGTAGCTATCATGCACTGATCACGTGACTGATCATGCACTGATCACGTAATTGATCATGCACTGATCACGTGACTGATCATGCACTGATCACGTGACTGATCATGCACTGATCACGTGACTGATCATGCACTGATCACGTGGCTATCATGCACTGATCACGTGGCTGATCATGCACTGATCACGTAGCTACCATGTACTGATCACGTGACTGATCATGCACTGATCACGTGACTGATCATGCACTGATCACGTGGCTATCATGCACTGATCACGTGGCTGATCATGCACTGATCACGTGACTGATCATGCACTGATCACGTGACTGATCATGCACTGATCACGTGGCTATCATGCACTGATCACGTGGCTGATCATGCACTGATCACGTGGCTGATCATGCACTGATCACGTGACTGATCATGCACTGATCACGTGACTGATCATGCACTGATCACGTGGCTATCATGCACTACTCACGTGGCTGATCATGCAATGATCATGTAGCTACCATGTACAGGTCACGTGAATGATCATACACCCATCAGGTGACTGATCATGCACTGATCACGTGGCTATCATGCACTGATCACGTGACTGATCATGCACTGATCACGTCTATATCATGCACTGATCACATGACTGATCATGCACTGATCACGTGGATGATCATACACTGATCACGTGACAGATCATGCACTGATCACGTGGCTGATCATGCACTGATACCGTGACTGAGCATGGACTGATCACATGACTATCATGTAGTGATCACGTGACTTAATGGCACTGATCATGTGACTGATCATGCACTGATCATGTTTGCTATCATACACTGATCATGTGCCTCTGGAGGCAATAAACAAAGAGCTGAGTAGGCACGAATCAAACAGTCAGCAGGCAATAATCATGGAACTCAGGTGTGAGGAATCATGCTGCTCAGCTGGCAATAATCAAGCAGCTGAGCAGGCAGGAATTACGCAGCACAGCTGGCAATTGTCAAGCAGATGACAGGCAGGAATCGTGCAGCTCAGCTGGCAATTGTCAAGCAGATGAGCAGACAGTAATCACGCAGCTCAGCAGGCCCTGATCACGTGACTGAGCATGCACTGTTCACGTGGCTGATCATACACTGATCACGTGACTGATCATGCACTGATCACGTGGCTATCATGCACTGATCACGTGGCTGATCATACACTGTTCACGTGACTGACCATGCACTGATCACGTGGCTGATCATGCACTGATCACGTAACTGATCATGCACTGATCACGTGGCTGATCATGCACTGATCACGTGACAAATCATGCACTGATCACGTGGCTATCATGCACTGATCACGTGGCTGATCATGCACTGATCACGTGGCTGATCATGCACTGATACCGTGACTGAGCATGGACTGATCACATGACTATCATGTAGTGATCACGTGACTTAATGGCGCTGATCATGTGACTGATCATGCACTGATCATGTTTGCTATCATACACTGATCATGTGCCTCTGGAGGCAATAAACAAAGAGCTGAGTAGGCACGAATCAAACAGTCAGCAGGCAATAATCATGGAACTCAGGTGTGAGGAATCATGCTGCTCAGCTGGCAATAATCAAGCAGCTGAGCAGGCAGGAATTACGCAGCACAGCTGATAATTGTCAAGCAGATGACAGGCAGGAATCGTGCAGCTCAGCTGGCAATTGTCAAGCAGATGAGCAGACGGTAATCACGCAGCTCAGCAGGCCCAGATCACGTGACTGAGCATGCACTGTTCACGTGGCTGATCATACACTGATCACGTGACTGATCATGCACTGATCACGTGGCTATCATGCACTGATCACGTGGCTGATCATACACTGATCACGTAACTGATCATGCACTGATCACGTGGCTATCATGCACTGATCACGTGGCTGATCATGCACTGATCACGTGTCTGATCATGCACTGATCACGTGGCTGATCATGCACTGATCACGTAACTGATCATGCACTGATCACGTGGCTGATCATGCACTGATCAGTGGCTATCATGCACTGATCACGTGGCTGATCATGCACTGATCACGTGACTGATCATGCACTGATCATCTGGCTATCATGCACTCATTAACTGGCTATCATGCACTGATCACGTGGCTGATCATGCACTGATCACGTGACTGATCATGCACTGATCACGTCTATATCATGCACTGATCACATGACTGATCATGCACTGATCACCCGGATGATCATACACTGATCATGTGACTGATCATGCACTGATCACGTGGCTATCATGCACTGATCACGTGGCTGATCATGCAATGATCACGTAGCTATCATGCACTGGTCACGTGACTGATCATGCACTGATCACGTAATTGATCATGCACTGATCACGTGACTTATCATGCACTGTTCACGTGACTGATCATGCACTGATCACGTGACTGATCATGCACTGATCACGTGGCTATCATGCACTACTCACGTGGCTGATCATGCAATGATCATGTAGCTACCATGTACTGGTCACGTGACTGATCATACACCCATCAGGTGACTGATCATGCACTGATCACGTGGCTATCATGCACTGATCACGTGGCTGATCATGCACTGATCACCTGCCTGATCATGCACTGATCACGTGACAAATCATGCACTGATCACGTGGCTATCATGAACTGATCACGTGGCTGATCATGCACTGATCACGTGGCTGATCATGCACTGATACCGTGACTGAGCATGGACTGATCACATGACTATCATGTAGTGATCACGTGACTTAATGGCGCTGATCATGTGACTGATCATGCGCTGATCATGTTTGCTATCATACACTGATCATGTGCCTCTGGAGGCAATAAACAAAGAGCTGAGTAGGCACGAATCAAACAGTCAGCAGGCAATAATCATGGAACTCAGGTGTGAGGAATCATGCTGCTCAGCTGGCAATAATCAAGCAGCTGAGCAGGCAGGAATTACGCAGCACAGCTGGCAATTGTCAAGCAGATGACAGGCAGGAATCGTGCAGCTCAGCTGGCAATTGTCAAGCAGATGAGCAGACAGTAATCACGCAGCTCAGCAGGCCCAGATCACGTGACTGAGCATGCACTGTTCACGTGGCTGATCATACACTGATCACGTGACTGATCATGCACTGATCACGTGGCTATCATGCACTGATCACGTGGCTGATCATACACTGTTCACGTGTCTGACCATGCACTGATCACGTGGCTGATCATACACTGCTCACGTAACTGATCATGCACTGATCACGTGGCTGATCATGCACTGATCAGTGGCTATCATGCACTGATCACGTGGCTGATCATGCACTGATCACGTGACTGATCATGCACTGATCACTGGCTATCATGCACTCATCACTGGCTATCATGCACTGATCACGTGGCTGATCATGCACTGATCACGTGACTGATCATGCACTGATCACGTCTATATCATGCACTGATCACATGACTGATCATGCACTGATCACCCAGATGATCATGCACTGATCATGTGACTGATCATGCACTGATCACGTGGCTATCATGCACTGATCACGTGGCTGATCATGCAATGATCACGTAGCTACCATGTACTGGTCACGTGACTGATCATGCACTGATCACGTAATTGATCATGCACTGATCACGTGACTGATCATGCACTGATCACGTGACTGATCATGCACTGATCACGTGACTGATCATGCACTGATCACGTGGCTATCATGCACTGATCACGTGGCTGATCATGCAATGATCACGTAGCTACCATGTACTGGTCACGTGACTGATCATGCACTGATCACGTAATTGATCATGCACTGATCACGTGGCTGATCATGCACTGATCACGTGGCTGATCATGCACTGATCACGTGACTGATCATGCACTGATCACGTGACTGATCATGCACTGATCACGTGACTGATCATGCACTGATCACGTGGCTGATCATGCACTGATCACGTGACTGATCATGCACTGATCACGTGGCTGATCATGCACTGATCACGTGGCTGATCATGCACTGATCACGTGGCTGATCATGCACTGATCACGTGACTTATCATGCACTGTTCACGTGACTGATCATGCACTGATCACGTGACTGATCATGCACTGATCACGTGGCTATCATGCACTACTCACGTGGCTGATCATGCAATGATCATGTAGCTACCATGTACTGGTCACGTGACTGATCATACACCCATCAGGTGACTGATCATGCACTGATCACGTGGCTATCATGCACTGATCACGTGGCTGATCATGCACTGATCACCTGCCTGATCATGCACTGATCACGTGACTGATCATGCACTGATCACGTGGCTATCATGAACTGATCACGTGGCTGATCATGCACTGATCACGTGGCTGATCATGCACTGATACCGTGACTGAGCATGGACTGATCACATGACTATCATGTAGTGATCACGTGACTTAATGGCGCTGATCATGTGACTGATCATGCGCTGATCATGTTTGCTATCATACACTGATCATGTGCCTCTGGAGGCAATAAACAAAGAGCTGAGTAGGCACGAATCAAACAGTCAGCAGGCAATAATCATGGAACTCAGGTGTGAGGAATCATGCTGCTCAGCTGGCAATAATCAAGCAGCTGAGCAGGCAGGAATTACGCAGCACAGCTGGCAATTGTCAAGCAGATGACAGGCAGGAATCGTGCAGCTCAGCTGGCAATTGTCAAGCAGATGAGCAGACAGTAATCACGCAGCTCAGCAGGCCCAGATCACGTGACTGAGCATGCACTGTTCACGTGGCTGATCATACACTGATCACGTGACTGATCATGCACTGATCACGTGGCTATCATGCACTGATCACGTGGCTGATCATACACTGATCACGTAACTGATCATGCACTGATCACGTGGCTATCATGCACTGATCACGTGGCTGATCATGCACTGATCACGTGTCTGATCATGCACTGATCACGTGGCTGATCATACACTGATCACGTGACTGATCATGCACTGATCACGTGGCTGATCATGCACTGATCAGTGGCTATCATGCACTGATCACGTGGCTGATCATGCACTGATCACGTGACTGATCATGCACTGATCATCTGGCTATCATGCACTCATTAACTGGCTATCATGCACTGATCACGTGGCTGATCATGCACTGATCACGTGACTGATCATGCACTGATCACGTCTATATCATGCACTGATCACATGACTGCCCATGCACTGATCACCCGGATGATCATACACTGATCATGTGACTGATCATGCACTGATCACGTGGCTATCATGCACTGATCACGTGGCTGTCATGCAATGATCACGTAGCTACCATGTACTGGTCACGTGACTGATCATGCACTGATCACGTAATTGATCATGCACTGATCACGTGACTTATCATGCACTGTTCACGTGAGTGATCATGCACTGATCACGTGACTGATCATGCACTGATCACGTGGCTATCATGCACTACTCACGTGGCTGATCATGCAATGATCATGTAGCTACCATGTACCGGTCACGTGACTGATCATACACCCATCAGGTGACTGATCATGCACTGATCACGTGGCTATCATGCACTGATCACGTGGCTGATCATGCACTGATCACCTGCCTGGTCATGCACTGATCACGTGACAAATCATGCACTGATCACATAGCTATCATGAACTGATCACGTGGCTGATCATGCACTGATCACGTGGCTGATCATGCACTGATACCGTGACTGAGCATGGACTGATCACATGACTATCATGTAGTGATCACGTGACTTAATGGCGCTGATCATGTGACTGATCATGCGCTGATCATGTTTGCTATCATACACTGATCATGTGCCTCTGGAGGCAATAAACAAAGAGCTGAGTAGGCACGAATCAAACAGTCAGCAGGCAATAATCATGGAACTCAGGTGTGAGGAATCATGCTGCTCAGCTGGCAATAATCAAGCAGCTGAGCAGGCAGGAATTACGCAGCACAGCTGATAATTGTCAAGCAGATGACAGGCAGGAATCGTGCAGCTCAGCTGGCAATTGTCAAGCAGATGAGCAGACAGTAATCACGCAGCTCAGCAGGCCCAGATCACGTGACTGAGCATGCACTGTTCACGTGGCTGATCATACACTGATCACGTGACTGATCATGCACTGATCACGTGGCTATCATGCACTGATCACGTGGCTGATCATACACTGTTCACGTGTCTGACCATGCACTGATCACGTGGCTGATCATACACTGCTCACGTAACTGATCATGCACTGATCACGTGGCTGATCATGCACTGATCAGTGGCTATCATGCACTGATTACGTGGCTGATCATACACTGATCACGTGACTGATCATGCACTGATCATCTGGCTATCATGCACTCATTAACTGGCTATCATGCACTGATCACGTGGTTGATCATACACTGATCACGTGACTGATCATGCACTGATCACGTCTATATCATGCACTGATCACATGACTGATCATGCACTGATCACCCGGATGATCATACACTGATCATGTGACTGATCATGCACTGATCACGTGGCTATCATGCACTGCTCACGTGGCTGATCATGCAATGATCACGTAGCTACCATGTACTGGTCACGTGACTGATCATGCACTGATCACGTAATTGATCATGCACTGATCACGTGACTTATCATGCACTGATCACGTGAGTGATCATGCACTGATCACGTGACTGATCATGCACTGATCACGTGGCTATCATGCACTGCTCACGTGGCTGATCATGCAATGATCACGTAGCTACCATGTACTGGTCACGTGACTGATCATGCACTGATCACGTAACTGATCATGCACTGATCACGTGGCTGATCATGCACTGATCACGTGGCTGATCATGCACTGATCACGTGACTGATCATGCACTGATCACGTGACTGATCATGCACTGATCACGTGACTGATCATGCACTGATCACCTGCCTGATCATGCACTGATCACGTGACAAATCATGCACTGATCACATAGCTATCATGAACTGATCACGTGGCTGATCATGCACTGATCACGTGGCTGATCATGCACTGATACCGTGACTGAGCATGGACTGATCACATGACTATCATGTAGTGATCACGTGACTTAATGGCGCTGATCATGTGACTGATCATGCACTGATCATGTTTGCTATCATACACTGATCATGTGCCTCTGGAGGCAATAAACAAAGAGCTGAGTAGGCACGAATCATACAGTCAGCAGGCAATAATCATGGAACTCAGCTGTGAGGAATCATGCTGCTCAGCTGGCAATAATCAAGCAGCTGAGCAGGCAGGAATTACGCAGCACAGCTGGCAATTGTCAAGCAGATGACAGGCAGGAATCGTGCAGCTCAGCTGGCAATTGTCAAGCAGATGAGCAGACAGTAATCACGCAGCTCAGCAGGCCCTGATCACGTGACTGAGCATGCACTGATCACGTGGCTGATCATACACTGATCACGTGACTGATCATGCACTGATCACGTGGCTGATCATACACTGATCACGTGACTGATCATGCACTGATCACGTGGCTGATCATACACTGATCAGTGGCTGATCATGCACTGATCACGTGGCTGATCATGCACTGATCACGTGACTGATCATGCACTGATCACTGGCTATCATGCACTGATTCACTGGCTATCATGCACTGATCACGTGGCTGATCATGCACTGATCACGTGACTGATCATGCACTGATCACGTCTATATCATGCACTGATCATGACTGATCATGCACTGATCACGTGGATGATCATACACTGATCATGTGACTGATCATGCACTGATCACGTGGCTATCATGCACTGCTCACGTGGCTGATCATGCAATGATCACGTAGCTACCATGTACTGGTCACGTGACTGATCATGCACTGATCACGTAATTGATCATGCACTGATCACGTGACTGATCATGCACTGATCACGTGACTGATCATGCACTGATCACGTGACTGATCATGCACTGATCACGTGGCTATCATGCACTGATCACGTGGCTGATCATGCAATGATCACGTAGCTACCATGTACTGGTCACGTGACTGATCATGCACTGATCACGTAACTGATCATGCACTGATCACGTGGCTGATCATGCACTGATCACGTGGCTGATCATGCACTGATCACGTGACTGATCATGCACTGATCACGTGACTGATCATGCACTGATCACGTGACTGATCATGCACTGATCACGTGGCTGATCATGCACTGATCACGTGACTGATCATGCACTGATCACGTGGCTATCATGCACTGATCACGTGGCTGATCATGCACTGATCACGTGGCTGATCATGCACTGATCACGTGACTGATCATGCACTGATCACGTGACTGATCATGCACTGATCACGTGGCTATCATGCACTATCACGTGGCTGATCATGCAATGATCATGTAGCTACCATGTACTGATCACGTGACTGATCATACACTGATCACGTGACTGATCATGCACTGATCACGTGGCTATCATGCACTGATCACGTGACTGATCATGCACTGATCACGTCTATATCATGCACTGATCACATGACTGATCATGCACTGATCACGTGGATGATCATGCACTGATCACGTGACTGATCATGCACTGATCACGTGGCTGATCATGCACTGATCACGTGGCTATCATGCACTGATCACGTGGCTGATCATGCACTGATCACGTAGCTACCATGCACTGATCACGTGACTGATCATGCACTGATCACGTGACTGATCATGCACTGATCACGTGGCTATCATGCACTGATCACGTGGCTGATCATGCACTGATCACGTGCCTGATCATGCACTGATCACGTGACTGATCATGCACTGATCACGTGGCTATCATGCACTGATCACGTGGCTGATCATGCACTGATCACGTGGCTGATCATGCACTGATCACGTGACTGATCATGCACTGATCACGTGGCTATCATGCACTGATCACGTGGCTGATCATGCACTGATCACGTAGCTACCATGTACTGGTCACGTGACTGATCATGCACTGATCACGTGACTGATCATGCACTGATCACGTGGCTGATCATGCACTGATCACGTGGCTGATCATGCACTGATCACGTGACTGATCATGCACTGATCACGTGACTGATCATGCACTGATCACGTGACTGATCATGCACTGATCACCTGCCTGATCATGCACTGATCACGTGACAAATCATGCACTGATCACATAGCTATCATGAACTGATCACGTGGCTGATCATGCACTGATCACGTGGCTGATCATGCACTGATACCGTGACTGAGCATGGACTGATCACATGACTATCATGTAGTGATCACGTGACTTAATGGCGCTGATCATGTGACTGATCATGCACTGATCATGTTTGCTATCATACACTGATCATGTGCCTCTGGAGGCAATAAACAAAGAGCTGAGTAGGCACGAATCAAACAGTCAGCAGGCAATAATCATGGAACTCAGCTGTGAGGAATCATGCTGCTCAGCTGGCAATAATCAAGCAGCTGAGCAGGCAGGAATTACGCAGCACAGCTGGCAATTGTCAAGCAGATGACAGGCAGGAATCGTGCAGCTCAGCTGGCAATTGTCAAGCAGATGAGCAGACAGTAATCACGCAGCTCAGCAGGCCCTGATCACGTGACTGAGCATGCACTGTTCACGTGGCTGATCATACACTGATCACGTGATGATCATGCACTGATCACTTGGATATCATGCACTGATCACGTGGCTGATCATACACTGTTCACGTGTCTGACCATGCACTGATCACGTGGCTGATCATACACTGCTCACGTAACTGATCATGCACTGATCACGTGGCTATCATGCACTGATCACGTGGCTGAACATGCACTGTTCACGTGGCTGATCACACACCTGTCACGTGACATATCATGCACTGATCACGTGGCACTCATGCACTGATCACGTGGCTGATCATACTCTGCTCACGTAACTGATCATGCACACATCACGTGGCTATCATGCACTGCTCACGTGGCTCGTCATGGAATGATCACGTAGCTACCATATACTGGTCACGTGACTGATCATGCACTGATCACGTAAATGATCATGCACTGTTCACGTGACTGATCATGCACTGATCACGTGACTGATCATGCACTGATCACGTGGCTATCATGCACTGCTCACGTGGCTGATCATGCAACTGATCACGTAATTGATCATGCACTGATCACGTGCTGATCATGCACTGATCACGTGGCTGATCACACATGATCACGTGACTGATCATGCACTGATCACGTGGCTATCATGCACTGATCACGTGGCTATCATGCACTGATCACGTGGATATCATGCACTGATCACGTGGCTGATCACACACGATCACGTGACTGATCATGCACTGATCACGTGGCTATCATGCACTGATCACGTGGCTATCATGCACTGATCACGTGGCTGATCATGCAATGATCACGTAGCTATCATGCACTGATCACGTGACTGATCATGCACTGATCACGTAATTGATCATGCACTGATCACGTGACTGATCATGCACTGATCACGTGACTGATCATGCACTGATCACGTGACTGATCATGCACTGATCACGTGGCTATCATGCACTGATCACGTGGCTGATCATGCACTGATCATGTAGCTACCATGCACTGATCACGTGACTGATCATGCACTGATCACGTGACTGATCATGCACTGATCACGTGGCTATCATGCACTGATCACGTGGCTGATCATGCACTGATCACGTGACTGATCATGCACTGATCACGTGACTGATCATGCACTGATCACGTGGCTATCATGCACTGATCACGTGGCTGATCATGCACTGATCACGTGGCTGATCATGCACTGATCACGTGACTGATCATGCACTGATCACGTGACTGATCATGCACTGATCACGTGGCTATCATGCACTACTCACGTGGCTGATCATGCAATGATCATGTAGCTACCATGTACAGGTCACGTGAATGATCATACACCCATCAGGTGACTGATCATGCACTGATCACGTGGCTATCATGCACTGATCACGTGACTGATCATGCACTGATCACGTCTATATCATGCACTGATCACATGACTGCCCATGCACTGATCACGTGGATGATCATACACTGATCACGTGACTGATCATGCACTGATCACGTGGCTGATCATGCACTGATACCGTGACTGAGCATGGACTGATCACATGACTATCATGTAGTGATCACGTGACTTAATGGCACTGATCATGTGACTGATCATGCACTGATCATGTTTGCTATCATACACTGATCATGTGCCTCTGGAGGCAATAAACAAAGAGCTGAGTAGGCACGAATCAAACAGTCAGCAGGCAATAATCATGGAACTCAGGTGTGAGGAATCATGCTGCTCAGCTGGCAATAATCAAGCAGCTGAGCAGGCAGGAATTACGCAGCACAGCTGATAATTGTCAAGCAGATGACAGGCAGGAATCGTGCAGCTCAGCTGGCAATTGTCAAGCAGATGAGCAGACAGTAATCACGCAGCTCAGCAGGCCCTGATCACGTGACTGAGCATGCACTGATCACGTGGCTGATCATACACTGATCACGTGACTGATCATGCACTGATCACGTGGCTATCATGCACTGATCACGTGGCTGATCATACACTGTTCACGTGTCTGATCATGCACTGATCACGTGGCTGATCATGCACTGATCACGTAACTGATCATGCACTGATCACGTGGCTGATCATGCACTGATCACGTGACAAATCATGCACTGATCACGTGGCTATCATGCACTGATCACGTGGCTGATCATGCACTGATCACGTGGCTGATCATGCACTGATACCGTGACTGAGCATGGACTGATCACATGACTATCATGTAGTGATCACGTGACTTAATGGCACTGATCATGTGACTGATCATGCACTGATCATGTTTGCTATCATACACTGATCATGTGCCTCTGGAGGCAATAAACAAAGAGCTGAGTAGGCACGAATCAAACAGTCAGCAGGCAATAATCATGGAACTCAGGTGTGAGGAATCATGCTGCTCAGCTGGCAATAATCAAGCAGCTGAGCAGGCAGGAATTACGCAGCACAGCTGATAATTGTCAAGCAGATGACAGGCAGGAATCGTGCAGCTCAGCTGGCAATTGTCAAGCAGATGAGCAGACGGTAATCACGCAGCTCAGCAGGCCCAGATCACGTGACTGAGCATGCACTGTTCACGTGGCTGATCATACACTGATCACGTGACTGATCATGCACTGATCACGTGGCTATCATGCACTGATCACGTGGCTGATCATACACTGATCACGTAACTGATCATGCACTGATCACGTGGCTATCATGCACTGATCACGTGGCTGATCATGCACTGATCACGTGTCTGATCATGCACTGATCACGTGGCTGATCATACACTGATCACGTGACTGATCATGCACTGATCACGTGGCTGATCATGCACTGATCAGTGGCTATCATGCACTGATCACGTGGCTGATCATGCACTGATCACGTGACTGATCATGCACTGATCACTGGCTATCATGCACTCATTCACTGGCTATCATGCACTGATCACGTGGCTGATCATGCACTGATCACGTGACTGATCATGCACTGATCACGTCTATATCATGCACTGATCACATGACTGATCATGCACTGATCACGTGGATGATCATACACTGATCATGTGACTGATCATGCACTGATCACGTGGCTATCATGCACTGATCACGTGGCTGTCATGCACTGATCACGTAGCTATCATGCACTGATCACGTGACTGATCATGCACTGATCACGTGGCTGATCATGCACTGATCACGTGACTTATCATGCACTGTTCACGTGACTGATCATGCACTGATCACGTGACTGATCATGCACTGATCACGTGGCTATCATGCACTACTCACGTGGCTGATCATGCAATGATCATGTAGCTACCATGTACCGGTCACGTGACTGATCATACACCCATCAGGTGACTGATCATGCACTGATCACGTGGCTATCATGCACTGATCACGTGGCTGATCATGCACTGATCACCTGCCTGGTCATGCACTGATCACGTGACAAATCATGCACTGATCACGTGGCTATCATGAACTGATCACCTGGCTGATCATGCACTGATCACGTGGCTGATCATGCACTGATACCGTGACTGAGCATGGACTGATCACATGACTATCATGTAGTGATCACGTGACTTAATGGCGCTGATCATGTGACTGATCATGCGCTGATCATGTTTGCTATCATACACTGATCATGTGCCTCTGGAGGCAATAAACAAAGAGCTGAGTAGGCACGAATCAAACAGTCAGCAGGCAATAATCATGGAACTCAGGTGTGAGGAATCATGCTGCTCAGCTGGCAATAATCAAGCAGCTGAGCAGGCAGGAATTACGCAGCACAGCTGATAATTGTCAAGCAGATGACAGGCAGGAATCGTGCAGCTCAGCTGGCAATTGTCAAGCAGATGAGCAGACAGTAATCACGCAGCTCAGCAGGCCCAGATCACGTGACTGAGCATGCACTGTTCACGTGGCTGATCATACACTGATCACGTGACTGATCATGCACTGATCACGTGGCTATCATGCACTGATCACGTGGCTGATCATACACTGTTCACGTGTCTGACCATGCACTGATCACGTGGCTGATCATACACTGCTCACGTAACTGATCATGCACTGATCACGTGGCTGATCATGCACTGATCAGTGGCTATCATGCACTGATTACGTGGCTGATCATACACTGATCACGTGACTGATCATGCACTGATCATCTGGCTATCATGCACTCATTAACTGGCTATCATGCACTGATCACGTGGTTGATCATACACTGATCACGTGACTGATCATGCACTGATCACGTCTATATCATGCACTGATCACGTGACTGATCATGCACTGATCACCCGGATGATCATACACTGATCATGCGACTGATCATGCACTGATCACGTGGCTATCATGCACTGCTCACGTGGCTGATCATGCAATGATCACGTAGCTACCATGTACTGGTCACGTGACTGATCATGCACTGATCACGTAATTGATCATGCACTGATCACGTGACTTATCATGCACTGATCACGTGAGTGATCATGCACTGATCACGTGACTGATCATGCACTGATCACGTGGCTATCATGCACTGCTCACGTGGCTGATCATGCAATGATCACGTAGCTACCATGTACTGGTCACGTGACTGATCATGCACTGATCACGTAACTGATCATGCACTGATCACGTGGCTGATCATGCACTGATCACGTGGCTGATCATGCACTGATCACGTGACTGATCATGCACTGATCACGTGACTGATCATGCACTGATCACGTGACTGATCATGCACTGATCACCTGCCTGATCATGCACTGATCACGTGACTGATCATGCACTGATCACATGGCTATCATGAACTGATCACGTGGCTGATCATGCACTGATCACGTGGCTGATCATGCACTGATACCGTGACTGAGCATGGACTGATCACATGACTATCATGTAGTGATCACGTGACTTAATGGCACTGATCATGTGACTGATCATGCACTGATCATGTTTGCTATCATACACTGATCATGTGCCTCTGGAGGCAATAAACAAAGAGCTGAGTAGGCACGAATCATACAGTCAGCAGGCAATAATCATGGAACTCAGCTGTGAGGAATCATGCTGCTCAGCTGGCAATAATCAAGCAGCTGAGCAGGCAGGAATTACGCAGCACAGCTGGCAATTGTCAAGCAGATGACAGGCAGGAATCGTGCAGCTCAGCTGGCAATTGTCAAGCAGATGAGCAGACAGTAATCACGCAGCTCAGCAGGCCCTGATCACGTGACTGAGCATGCACTGATCACGTGGCTGATCATACACTGATCACGTGACTGATCATGCACTGATCACGTGGCTGATCATGCACTGATCACGTGACTGATCATGCACTGATCACGTGGCTGATCATACACTGATCACGTGGCTATCATGCACTGATCACGTGGCTGATCATGCACTGATCACGTGACTGATCATGCACTGATCACTGGCTATCATGCACTGATTCACTGGCTATCATGCACTGATCACGTGGCTGATCATGCACTGATCACGTGACTGATCATGCACTGATCACGTCTATATCATGCACTGATCACGTGACTGATCATGCACTGATCACGTGGATGATCATACACTGATCATGTGACTGATCATGCACTGATCACGTGGCTATCATGCACTGCTCACGTGGCTGATCATGCAATGATCACGTAGCTACCATGTACTGGTCACGTGACTGATCATGCACTGATCACGTAATTGATCATGCACTGATCACGTGACTGATCATGCACTGATCACGTGACTGATCATGCACTGATCACGTGACTGATCATGCACTGATCACGTGGCTATCATGCACTGATCACGTGGCTGATCATGCACTGATCACGTAGCTACCATGTACTGGTCACGTGACTGATCATGCACTGATCACGTAATTGATCATGCACTGATCACGTGGCTGATCATGCACTGATCACGTGGCTGATCATGCACTGATCACGTGACTGATCATGCACTGATCACGTGACTGATCATGCACTGATCACGTGACTGATCATGCACTGATCACGTGGCTGATCATGCACTGATCACGTGACTGATCATGCACTGATCACGTGGCTATCATGCACTGATCACGTGGCTGATCATGCACTGATCACGTGGCTGATCATGCACTGATCACGTGACTGATCATGCACTGATCACGTGACTGATCATGCACTGATCACGTGGCTATCATGCACTGATCACGTGGCTGATCATGCACTGATCACGTAGCTATCATGTACTGATCACGTGACTGATCATGCACTGATCACGTGACTGATCATGCACTGATCACGTGGCTATCATGCACTGATCACGTGACTGATCATGCACTGATCACGTCTATATCATGCACTGATCACATGACTGATCATGCACTGATCACGTGGATGATCATGCACTGATCACGTGACTGATCATGCACTGATCACGTGGCTGATCATGCACTGATCACGTGGCTATCATGCACTGATCACGTGGCTGATCATGCACTGATCATGTAGCTACCATGTACTGATCACGTGACTGATCATGCACTGATCACGTGACTGATCATGCACTGATCACGTGGCTATCATGCACTGATCACGTGGCTGATCATGCACTGATCACGTGCCTGATCATGCACTGATCACGTGACTGATCATGCACTGATCACGTGGCTATCATGCACTGATCACGTGGCTGATCATGCACTGATCACGTGGCTGATCATGCACTGATCACGTGACTGATCATGCACTGATCACGTGGCTATCATGCACTGATCACGTGGCTGATCATGCACTGATCACGTAGCTACCATGCACTGATCACGTGACTGATCATGCACTGATCACGTGACTGATCATGCACTGATCACGTGGCTGATCATGCACTGATCACGTGGCTGATCATGCACTGATCACGTGACTGATCATGCACTGATCACGTGACTGATCATGCACTGATCACGTGACTGATCATGCACTGATCACCTGCCTGATCATGCACTGATCACGTGACAAATCATGCACTGATCACATAGCTATCATGAACTGATCACGTGGCTGATCATGCACTGATCACGTGGCTGATCATGCACTGATACCGTGACTGAGCATGGACTGATCACATGACTATCATGTAGTGATCACGTGACTTAATGGCGCTGATCATGTGACTGATCATGCACTGATCATGTTTGCTATCATACACTGATCATGTGCCTCTGGAGGCAATAAACAAAGAGCTGAGTAGGCACGAATCAAACAGTCAGCAGGCAATAATCATGGAACTCAGCTGTGAGGAATCATGCTGCTCAGCTGGCAATAATCAAGCAGCTGAGCAGGCAGGAATTACGCAGCACAGCTGGCAATTGTCAAGCAGATGACAGGCAGGAATCGTGCAGCTCAGCTGGCAATTGTCAAGCAGATGAGCAGACAGTAATCACGCAGCTCAGCAGGCCCTGATCACGTGACTGAGCATGCACTGTTCACGTGGCTGATCATACACTGATCACGTGATGATCATGCACTGATCACTTGGATATCATGCACTGATCACGTGGCTGATCATACACTGTTCACGTGTCTGACCATGCACTGATCACGTGGCTGATCATACACTGCTCACGTAACTGATCATGCACTGATCACGTGGCTATCATGCACTGATCACGTGGCTGAACATGCACTGTTCACGTGGCTGATCACACACCTGTCACGTGACATATCATGCACTGATCACGTGGCACTCATGCACTGATCACGTGGCTGATCATACTCTGCTCACGTAACTGATCATGCACACATCACGTGGCTATCATGCACTGCTCACGTGGCTCGTCATGGAATGATCACGTAGCTACCATATACTGGTCACGTGACTGATCATGCACAGATCACGTAAATGATCATGCACTGTTCACGTGACTGATCATGCACTGATCACGTGACTGATCATGCACTGATCACGTGGCTATCATGCACTGCTCACGTGGCTGATCATGCACTGATCACGTAATTGATCATGCACTGATCACGTGGCTGATCATGCACTGATCACGTGGCTGATCACACATGATCACGTGACTGATCATGCACTGATCACGTGGCTATCATGCACTGATCACGTGGCTATCATGCACTGATCACGTGGATATCATGCACTGATCACGTGGCTGATCACACACGATCACGTGACTGATCATGCACTGATCACGTGGCTATCATGCACTGATCACGTGGCTATCATGCACTGATCACGTGGCTGATCATGCAATGATCACGTAGCTATCATGCACTGGTCACGTGACTGATCATGCACTGATCACGTGATTGATCATGCACTGATCACGTGACTGATCATGCACTGATCACGTGACTGATCATGCACTGATCACGTGACTGATCATGCACTGATCACGTGGCTATCATGCACTGATCACGTGGCTGATCATGCACTGATCACGTAGCTACCATGTACTGGTCACGTGACTGATCATGCACTGATCACGTGACTGATCATGCACTGATCACGTGGCTATCATGCACTGATCACGTGGCTGATCATGCACTGATCACGTGACTGATCATGCACTGATCACGTGACTGATCATGCACTGATCACGTGGCTATCATGCACTGATCACGTGGCTGATCATGCACTGATCACGTGGCTGATCATGCACTGATCACGTGACTGATCATGCACTGATCACGTGACTGATCATGCACTGATCACGTGGCTATCATGCACTACTCACGTGGCTGATCATGCAATGATCATGTAGCTACCATGTACAGGTCACGTGAATGATCATACACCCATCAGGTGACTGATCATGCACTGATCACGTGGCTATCATGCACTGATCACGTGACTGATCATGCACTGATCACGTCTATATCATGCACTGATCACATGACTGCCCATGCACTGATCACGTGGATGATCATACACTGATCATGTGACAGATCATGCACTGATCACGTGGCTGATCATGCACTGATACCGTGACTGAGCATGGACTGATCACATGACTATCATGTAGTGATCACGTGACTTAATGGCGCTGATCATGTGACTGATCATGCACTGATCATGTTTGCTATCATACACTGATCATGTGCCTCTGGAGGCAATAAACAAAGAGCTGAGTAGGCACGAATCAAACAGTCAGCAGGCAATAATCATGGAACTCAGGTGTGAGGAATCATGCTGCTCAGCTGGCAATAATCAAGCAGCTGAGCAGGCAGGAATTACGCAGCACAGCTGATAATTGTCAAGCAGATGACAGGCAGGAATCGTGCAGCTCAGCTGGCAATTGTCAAGCAGATGAGCAGACAGTAATCACGCAGCTCAGCAGGCCCTGATCACGTGACTGAGCATGCACTGTTCACGTGGCTGATCATACACTGATCACGTGACTGATCATGCACTGATCACGTGGCTATCATGCACTGATCACGTGGCTGATCATACACTGATCACGTGACTGATCATGCACTGATCACGTGGCTGATCATGCACTGATCACGTAACTGATCATGCACTGATCACGTGGCTGATCATGCACTGATCACGTGACAAATCATGCACTGATCACATGGCTATCATGCACTGATCACGTGGCTGATCATGCACTGATCACGTGGCTGATCATGCACTGATACCGTGACTGATCATGGACTGATCACATGACTATCATGCACTGATCACGTGACTTAATGGCACTGATCATGTGACTGATCATGCACTGATCATGTTTGCTATCATACACTGATCATGTGCCTCTGGAGGCAATAAACAAAGAGCTGAGTAGGCACGAATCAAACAGTCAGCAGGCAATAATCATGGAACTCAGGTGTGAGGAATCATGCTGCTCAGCTGGCAATAATCAAGCAGCTGAGCAGGCAGGAATTATGCAGCACAGCTGATAATTGTCAAGCAGATGACAGGCAGGAATCGTGCAGCTCAGCTGGCAATTGTCAAGCAGATGAGCAGACGGTAATCACGCAGCTCAGCAGGCCCTGATCACGTGACTGAGCATGCACTGATCACGTGGCTGATCATACACTGATCACGTGACTGATCATGCACTGATCACGTGGCTATCATGCACTGATCACGTGGCTGATCATACACTGATCACGTGACTGATCATGCACTGATCACGTGGCTATCATGCACTGATCACGTGGCTGATCATGCACTGATCACGTGGCTGATCATGCACTGATCACGTGGCTGATCATGCACTGATCACGTGACTGATCATGCACTGATCACGTGGCTGATCATGCACTGATCAGTGGCTATCATGCACTGATCACGTGGCTGATCATGCACTGATCACGTGACTGATCATGCACTGATCACTGGCTATCATGCACTCATTAACTGGCTATCATGCACTGATCACGTGGCTGATCATGCACTGATCACGTGACTGATCATGCACTGATCACGTCTATATCATGCACTGATCACATGACTGCATGCACTGATCACGTGGATGATCATACACTGATCATGTGACTGATCATGCACTGATCACGTGGCTATCATGCACTGATCACGTGGCTGATCATGCAATGATCACGTAGCTACCATGTACTGATCACGTGACTGATCATGCACTGATCACGTAATTGATCATGCACTGATCAGTGACTGATCATGCACTGATCACGTGACTGATCATGCACTGATCACGTGACTGATCATGCACTGATCACGTGGCTATCATGCACTGATCACGTGGCTGATCATGCACTGATCACGTAGCTACCATGCACTGGTCACGTGACTGATCATGCACTGATCACGTGACTGATCATGCACTGATCACGTGGCTATCATGCACTGATCACGTGGCTGATCATGCACTGATCACGTGACTGATCATGCACTGATCACGTGACTGATCATGCACTGATCACGTGGCTATCATGCACTGATCACGTGGCTGATCATGCACTGATCACGTGGCTGATCATGCACTGATCACGTGACTGATCATGCACTGATCACGTGACTATCATGCACTGATCACGTGGCTATCATGCACTGATCACGTGGCTGATCATGCACTGATCACGTGACTGATCATGCACTGATCACGTGACTGATCATGCACTGATCACGTGACTGATCATGCACTGATCACGTGGCTATCATGCACTGCTCACGTGGCTGATCATGCAATGATCACGTAGCTACCATGTACTGGTCACGTGACTGATCATGCACTGATCACGTGACTGATCATGCACTGATCACGTGGCTGATCATGCACTGATCACGTGGCTGATCATGCACTGATCACGTGACTGATCATGCACTGATCACGTGACTGATCATGCACTGATCACGTGACTGATCATGCACTGATCACCTGCCTGATCATGCACTGATCACGTGACTGATCATGCACTGATCACATGGCTATCATGAACTGATCACGTGGCTGATCATGCACTGATCACGTGGCTGATCATGCACTGATACCGTGACTGAGCATGGACTGATCACATGACTATCATGTAGTGATCACGTGACTTAATGGCGCTGATCATGTGACTGATCATGCACTGATCATGTTTGCTATCATACACTGATCATGTGCCTCTGGAGGCAATAAACAAAGAGCTGAGTAGGCACGAATCATACAGTCAGCAGGCAATAATCATGGAACTCAGCTGTGAGGAATCATGCTGCTCAGCTGGCAATAATCAAGCAGCTGAGCAGGCAGGAATTACGCAGCACAGCTGGCAATTGTCAAGCAGATGACAGGCAGGAATCGTGCAGCTCAGCTGGCAATTGTCAAGCAGATGAGCAGACAGTAATCACGCAGCTCAGCAGGCCCTGATCACGTGACTGAGCATGCACTGTTCACGTGGCTGATCATACACTGATCACGTGATGATCATGCACTGATCACTTGGATATCATGCACTGATCACGTGGCTGATCATACACTGTTCACGTGTCTGACCATGCACTGATCACGTGGCTGATCATACACTGCTCACGTAACTGATCATGCACTGATCACGTGGCTATCATGCACTGATCACGTGGCTGAACATGCACTGTTCACGTGGCTGATCACACACCTGTCACGTGACATATCATGCACTGATCACGTGGCACTCATGCACTGATCACGTGGCTGATCATACTCTGCTCACGTAACTCATCATGCACACATCACGTGGCTATCATGCACTGCTCACGTGGCTCGTCATGGAATGATCACATAGCTACCATATACTGGGCACGTGACTGATCATGCACAGATCACGTAAATGATCATGCACTGTTCACGTGACTGATCATGTACTGATCACGTGACTGATCATGCACTGATCACGTGGCTATCATGCTCTGCTCACGTGGCTGATCATGCAACGATCACGTAGCAACCATGTACTGATCACGTGACTGATCATGCACTGATCACGTAATTGATCCTGCACTGATCACGTGGCTCATCATGCACTGATCACGTGGCTGATCACACATGTATCACGTGACTGATCATGCACTGATCACGTGGCTATCATGCACTGATCACGTGGCTATCATGCACTGATCACGTGGCTGATCACACACGATCACATGACTGATCATGCACTGATCACGTGGCTATCATGCACTGATCACGTGGCTATCATGCACTGATCACGTGGCTGATCATGCAATGATCACGTAGCTACCATGTACTGGTCACGTGACTGATCATGCACTGATCACGTAACTGATCATGCACTGATCACGTGACTGATCATGCACTGATCACGTGACTGATCATGCACTGATCACGTGACTGATCATGCACTGATCACGTGGCTATCATGCACTGATCACGTGGCTGATCATGCACTGATCACGTAGCTACCATGCACTGATCACGTGACTGATCATGCACTGATCACGTAATTGATCATGCACTGATCACGTGGCTGATCATGCACTGATCACGTGGCTGATCATGCACTGATCACGTGACTGATCATGCACTGATCACGTGACTGATCATGCACTGATCACGTGGCTATCATGCACTGATCACGTGGCTGATCATGCACTGATCACGTGACTGATCATGCACTGATCACATGACTGATCATGCACTGATCACGTGACTGATCATGCACTGATCACGTGGCTATCATGCACTATCACGTGGCTGATCATGCAATGATCATGTAGCTACCATGTACTGGTCAGTGACTGATCATACACTGATCAGGTGACTGATCATGCACTGATCACGTGGCTATCATGCACTGATCACGTGGCTGATCATACACTGATCACCTGCCTGATCATGCACTGATCACGTGACTGATCATGCACTGATCACGTAGCTATCATGCACTGATCACGTGGCTGATCATGCACTGATCACGTGGCTGATCATGCACTGATACGTGACTGATCATGCACTGATCACGTGACTATCATGCACTGATCACGTGGCTATCATGCACTGATCACGTGGCTGATCATGCACTGATCATGTAGCTACCATGTACTGGTCACGTGAATGATCATACACTGATCACGTGACTGATCATGCACTGATCACGTGGCTATCATGCACTGATCACGTGACTGATCATGCACTGATCACGTCTATATCATGCACTGATCACATGACTGATCATGCACTGATCACGTGGATGATCATGCACTGATCACGTGACTGATCATGCACTGATCACGTGGCTGATCATGCACTGATCACGTGACTGATCATGCACTGATCACGTGATCATGCACTGATCACGTGACTGATCATGCACTGATCACGTGGCTATCATGCACTGATCACGTGGCTGATCATGCACTGATCACGTAGCTACCATGTACTGGTCACGTGACTGATCATGCACTGATCACGTGACTGATCATGCACTGATCACGTGGCTATCATGCACTGATCACGTGGCTGATCATGCACTGATCACGTGCCTGATCATGCACTGATCACGTGACTGATCATGCACTGATCACGTAGCTATCATGCACTGATCACGTGGCTGATCATGCACTGATCACGTGGCTGATCATGCACTGATCACGTGACTGATCATGCACTGATCACGTGACTATCATGCACTGATCACGTGGCTATCATGCACTGATCACGTGGCTGATCATGCACTGATCACGTGACTGATCATGCACTGATCACGTGACTGATCATGCACTGATCACGTGACTGATCATGCACTGATCACGTGGCTATCATGCACTGCTCACGTGGCTGATCATGCACTGATCACGTAGCTACCATGCACTGGTCACGTGACTGATCATGCACTGATCACGTGACTGATCATGCACTGATCACGTGGCTGATCATGCACTGATCACGTGGCTGATCATGCACTGATCACGTGACTGATCATGCACTGATCACGTGACTGATCATGCACTGATCACGTGACTGATCATGCACTGATCACCTGCCTGATCATGCACTGATCACGTGACTGATCATGCACTGATCACATAGCTATCATGAACTGATCACGTGGCTGATCATGCACTGATCACGTGGCTGATCATGCACTGATACCGTGACTGAGCATGGACTGATCACATGACTATCATGTAGTGATCACGTGACTTAATGGCGCTGATCATGTGACTGATCATGCACTGATCATGTTTGCTATCATACACTGATCATGTGCCTCTGGAGGCAATAAACAAAGAGCTGAGTAGGCACGAATCAAACAGTCAGCAGGCAATAATCATGGAACTCAGCTGTGAGGAATCATGCTGCTCAGCTGGCAATAATCAAGCAGCTGAGCAGGCAGGAATTACGCAGCACAGCTGGCAATTGTCAAGCAGATGACAGGCAGGAATCGTGCAGCTCAGCTGGCAATTGTCAAGCAGATGAGCAGACAGTAATCACGCAGCTCAGCAGGCCCTGATCACGTGACTGAGCATGCACTGTTCACGTGGCTGATCATACACTGATCACGTGATGATCATGCACTGATCACTTGGATATCATGCACTGATCACGTGGCTGATCATACACTGTTCACGTGTCTGACCATGCACTGATCACGTGGCTGATCATACACTGCTCACGTAACTGATCATGCACTGATCACGTGGCTATCATGCACTGATCACGTGGCTGAACATGCACTGTTCACGTGGCTGATCACACACCTGTCACGTGACATATCATGCACTGATCACGTGGCACTCATGCACTGATCACGTGGCTGATCATACTCTGCTCACGTAACTCATCATGCACACATCACGTGGCTATCATGCACTGCTCACGTGGCTCGTCATGGAATGATCACGTAGCTACCATATACTGGTCACGTGACTGATCATGCACAGATCACGTAAATGATCATGCACTGTTCACGTGACTGATCATGTACTGATCACGTGACTGATCATGCACTGATCACGTGGCTATCATGCACTGCTCACGTGGCTGATCATGCAACGATCACGTAGCAACCATGTACTGGTCACGTGACTGATCATGCACTGATCACGTAATTGATCATGCACTGATCACGTGGCTCATCATGCACTGATCACGTGGCTGATCACATGTATCACGTGACTGATCATGCACTGATCACGTGGCTATCATGCACTGATCACGTGGATATCATGCACTGATCACGTGGCTGATCACACACGTATCACATGACTGATCATGCACTGATCACGTGGCTATCATGCACTGATCACGTGGCTATCATGCACTGATCACGTGGCTGATCATGCAATGATCACGTAGCTACCATGTACTGATCACGTGACTGATCATGCACTGATCACGTAATTGATCATGCACTGATCACGTGACTGATCATGCACTGATCACGTGACTGATCATGCACTGATCACGTGACTGATCATGCACTGATCACGTGGCTATCATGCACTGATCACGTGGCTGATCATGCAATGATCACGTAGCTACCATATACTGGTCACGTGACTGATCATGCACTGATCACGTAATTGATCATGCACTGATCACGTGGCTGATCATGCACTGATCACGTGGCTGATCATGCACTGATCACGTGACTGATCATGCACTGATCACGTGACTGATCATGCACTGATCACGTGGCTATCATGCACTGATCACGTGGCTGATCATGCACTGATCACGTGCCTGATCATGCACTGATCACATGACTGATCATGCACTGATCACGTGACTGATCATGCACTGATCACGTGGCTATCATGCACTATCACGTGGCTGATCATGCAATGATCATGTAGCTACCATGTACTGGTCAGTGACTGATCATACACCCATCAGGTGACTGATCATGCACTGATCACGTGGCTATCATGCACTGATCACGTGGCTGATCATGCACTGATCACGTGCCTGATCATGCACTGATCACGTGACTGATCATGCACTGATCACGTGGCTATCATGCACTGATCACGTGGCTGATCATGCACTGATCACGTGGCTGATCATGCACTGATCACGTGACTGATCATGCACTGATCACATGACTATCATGCACTGATCACGTGGCTATCATGCACTGATCACGTGGCTGATCATGCAATGATCATGTAGCTACCATGTACTGGTCACGTGACTGATCATACACTGATCACGTGACTGATCATGCACTGATCACGTGGCTATCATGCACTGATCACGTGACTGATCATGCACTGATCACGTCTATATCATGCACTGATCACATGACTGATCATGCACTGATCACGTGGATGATCATGCACTGATCATGTGACTGATCATGCACTGATCACGTGGCTGATCATGCACTGATCACGTGACTGATCATGCACTGTTCACGTGACTGATCATGCACTGATCACGTGACTGATCATGCACTGATCACGTGGCTATCATGCACTACTCACGTGGCTGATCATGCAATGATCATGTAGCTACCATGTACTGGTCACGTGACTGATCATACACCCATCAGGTGACTGATCATGCACTGATCACGTGGCTATCATGCACTGATCACGTGGCTGATCATGCACTGATCACCTGCCTGATCATGCACTGATCACGTGACAAATCATGCACTGATCACATGGCTATCATGAACTGATCACCTGGCTGATCATGCACTGATCACGTGGCTGATCATGCACTGATACCGTGACTGAGCATGGACTGATCACATGACTATCATGTAGTGATCACGTGACTTAATGGCGCTGATCATGTGACTGATCATGCGCTGATCATGTTTGCTATCATACACTGATCATGTGCCTCTGGAGGCAATAAACAAAGAGCTGAGTAGGCACGAATCAAACAGTCAGCAGGCAATAATCATGGAACTCAGGTGTGAGGAATCATGCTGCTCAGCTGGCAATAATCAAGCAGCTGAGCAGGCAGGAATTACGCAGCACAGCTGATAATTGTCAAGCAGATGACAGGCAGGAATCGTGCAGCTCAGCTGGCAATTGTCAAGCAGATGAGCAGACAGTAATCACGCAGCTCAGCAGGCCCAGATCACGTGACTGAGCATGCACTGTTCACGTGGCTGATCATACACTGATCACGTGACTGATCATGCACTGATCACGTGGCTATCATGCACTGATCACGTGGCTGATCATACACTGTTCACGTGTCTGACCATGCACTGATCACGTGGCTGATCATACACTGATCACGTGTCTGATCATGCACTGATCACGTGGCTGATCATGCACTGATCACGTGACTGATCATGCACTGATCACGTGGCTGATCATACACTGATCAGTGGCTATCATGCACTGATCACGTGGCTGATCATGCACTGATCACGTGACTGATCATGCACTGATCACTGGCTATCATGCACTCATTCACTGGCTATCATGCACTGATCACGTGGTTGATCATGCACTGATCACGAGACTGATCATGCACTGATCACGTCTATATCATGCACTGATCACATGACTGATCATGCACTGATCACCCGGATGATCATACACTGATCATGTGACTGATCATGCACTGATCACGTGGCTATCATGCACTGATCACGTGGCTGATCATGCAATGATCACGTAGCTACCATGTACTGGTCACGTGACTGATCATGCACTGATCACGTAATTGATCATGCACTGATCACGTGACTTATCATGCACTGATCACGTGAGTGATCATGCACTGATCACGTGACTGATCATGCACTGATCACGTGGCTATCATGCACTGCTCACGTGGCTGATCATGCAATGATCACGTAGCTACCATATACTGGTCACGTGACTGATCATGCACTGATCACGTGATTGATCATGCACTGATCACGTGGCTGATCATGCACTGATCACGTGGCTGATCATGCACTGATCACGTGACTGATCATGCACTGATCACGTGACTGATCATGCACTGATCACGTGACTGATCATGCACTGATCACCTGCCTGATCATGCACTGATCACGTGACAAATCATGCACTGATCACATAGCTATCATGAACTGATCACCTGGCTGATCATGCACTGATCACGTGGCTGATCATGCACTGATACCGTGACTGAGCATGGACTGATCACATGACTATCATGTAGTGATCACGTGACTTAATGGCGCTGATCATGTGACTGATCATGCACTGATCATGTTTGCTATCATACACTGATCATGTGCCTCTGGAGGCAATAAACAAAGAGCTGAGTAGGCACGAATCATACAGTCAGCAGGCAATAATCATGGAACTCAGCTGTGAGGAATCATGCTGCTCAGCTGGCAATAATCAAGCAGCTGAGCAGGCAGGAATTACGCAGCACAGCTGGCAATTGTCAAGCAGATGACAGGCAGGAATCGTGCAGCTCAGCTGGCAATTGTCAAGCAGATGAGCAGACAGTAATCACGCAGCTCAGCAGGCCCTGATCACGTGACTGAGCATGCACTGTTCACGTGGCTGATCATACACTGATCACGTGATGATCATGCACTGATCACTTGGATATCATGCACTGATCACGTGGCTGATCATACACTGTTCACGTGTCTGACCATGCACTGATCACGTGGCTGATCATACACTGCTCACGTAACTGATCATGCACTGATCACGTGGCTATCATGCACTGATCACGTGGCTGTCATGCACTGATCACGTGGCTATCATATACTGGTCACGTGACTGATCATGCACTGATCACGAATGATCATGCACTGATCACGTGACTGATCATGCACTGATCACGTGACTGATCATGCACTGATCACGTGGCTATCATGCACTGCTCACGTGGCTGATCATGCAACGATCACGTAGCAACCATGTACTGGTCACGTGACTGATCATGCACTGATCACGTAATTGATCATGCACTGATCACGTGGCTCATCATGCACTGATCACGTGGCTGATCACACATGATCACGTGACTGATCATGCACTGATCACGTGGCTATCATGCACTGATCACGTGGATATCATGCACTGATCACGTGGCTGATCACACGTATCACATGACTGATCATGCACTGATCACGTGGCTATCATGCACTGATCACGTGGCTATCATGCACTGATCACGTGGCTGATCATGCAATGATCACGTAGCTACCATGTACTGGTCACGTGACTGATCATGCACTGATCACGTAATTGATCATGCACTGATCACGTGACTGATCATGCACTGATCACGTGAGATCATGCACTGATCACGTGACTGATCATGCACTGATCACGTGGCTATCATGCACTGATCACGTGGCTGATCATGCAATGATCACGTAGCTACCATGTACTGGTCACGTGACTGATCATGCACTGATCACGTAATTGATCATGCACTGATCACGTGGCTGATCATGCACTGATCACGTGGCTGATCATGCACTGATCACGTGACTGATCATGCACTGATCACGTGACTGATCATGCACTGATCACGTGGCTATCATGCACTGATCACGTGGCTGATCATGCACTGATCACGTGCCTGATCATGCACTGATCACATGACTGATCATGCACTGATCACGTGACTGATCATGCACTGATCACGTGGCTATCATGCACTATCACGTGGCTGATCATGCAATGATCATGTAGCTACCATGTACTGGTCAGTGACTGATCATACACTGATCACGTGACTGATCATGCACTGATCACGTGGCTATCATGCACTGATCACGTGGCTGATCATGCACTGATCACGTGCCTGATCATGCACTGATCACGTGACTGATCATGCACTGATCACGTGGCTATCATGCACTGATCACGTGGCTGATCATGCACTGATCACGTGGCTGATCATGCACTGATACGTGACTGATCATGCACTGATCACATGACTATCATGCACTGATCACGTGGCTATCATGCACTGATCACGTGGCTGATCATGCAATGATCATGTAGCTACCATGTACTGGTCACGTGACTGATCATACACTGATCACGTGACTGATCATGCACTGATCACGTGGCTATCATGCACTGATCACGTGACTGATCATGCACTGATCACGTCTATATCATGCACTGATCACATGACTGATCATGCACTGATCACGTGGATGATCATACACTGATCACGTGACTGATCATGCACTGATCACGTGGCTGATCATGCACTGATCACGTGACTTATCATGCACTGTTCACGTGAGTGATCATGCACTGATCACGTGACTGATCATGCACTGATCACGTGGCTATCATGCACTACTCACGTGGCTGATCATGCAATGATCATGTAGCTACCATGTACCGGTCACGTGACTGATCATACACCCATCAGGTGACTGATCATGCACTGATCACGTGGCTATCATGCACTGATCACGTGGCTGATCATGCACTGATCACCTGCCTGGTCATGCACTGATCACGTGACTGATCATGCACTGATCACGTGGCTATCATGAACTGATCACCTGGCTGATCATGCACTGATCACGTGGCTGATCATGCACTGATACCGTGACTGAGCATGGACTGATCACATGACTATCATGTAGTGATCACGTGACTTAATGGCGCTGATCATGTGACTGATCATGCGCTGATCATGTTTGCTATCATACACTGATCATGTGCCTCTGGAGGCAATAAACAAAGAGCTGAGTAGGCACGAATCAAACAGTCAGCAGGCAATAATCATGGAACTCAGGTGTGAGGAATCATGCTGCTCAGCTGGCAATAATCAAGCAGCTGAGCAGGCAGGAATTACGCAGCACAGCTGATAATTGTCAAGCAGATGACAGGCAGGAATCGTGCAGCTCAGCTGGCAATTGTCAAGCAGATGAGCAGACAGTAATCACGCAGCTCAGCAGGCCCAGATCACGTGACTGAGCATGCACTGTTCACGTGGCTGATCATACACTGATCACGTGACTGATCATGCACTGATCACGTGGCTATCATGCACTGATCACGTGGCTGATCATACACTGTTCACGTGTCTGACCATGCACTGATCACGTGGCTGATCATACACTGATCACGTGTCTGATCATGCACTGATCACGTGGCTGATCATGCACTGATCACGTAACTGATCATGCACTGATCACGTGGCTGATCATACACTGATCAGTGGCTATCATGCACTGATCACGTGGCTGATCATGCACTGATCACGTGACTGATCATGCACTGATCACTGGCTATCATGCACTCATTCACTGGCTATCATGCACTGATCACGTGGTTGATCATGCACTGATCACGAGACTGATCATGCACTAATCACGTCTATATCATGCACTGATCACATGACTGATCATGCACTGATCACCCGGATGATCATACACTGATCATGCGACTGATCATGCACTGATCACGTGGCTATCATGCACTGCTCACGTGGCTGATCATGCAATGATCACGTAGCTACCATGTACTGGTCACGTGACTGATCATGCACTGATCACGTAATTGATCATGCACTGATCACGTGACTTATCATGCACTGATCACGTGAGTGATCATGCACTGATCACGTGACTGATCATGCACTGATCACGTGGCTATCATGCACTGCTCACGTGGCTGATCATGCAATGATCACCTAGCTACCATATACTGGTCACGTGACTGATCATGCACTGATCACGTGACTGATCATGCACTGATCACGTGGCTGATCATGCACTGATCACGTGGCTGATCATGCACTGATCACGTGACTGATCATGCACTGATCACGTGACTGATCATGCACTGATCACGTGACTGATCATGCACTGATCACCTGCCTGATCATGCACTGATCACGTGACAAATCATGCACTGATCACATAGCTATCATGAACTGATCACCTGGCTGATCATGCACTGATCACGTGGCTGATCATGCACTGATACCGTGACTGAGCATGGACTGATCACATGACTATCATGTAGTGATCACGTGACTTAATGGCGCTGATCATGTGACTGATCATGCACTGATCATGTTTGCTATCATACACTGATCATGTGCCTCTGGAGGCAATAAACAAAGAGCTGAGTAGGCACGAATCATACAGTCAGCAGGCAATAATCATGGAACTCAGCTGTGAGGAATCATGCTGCTCAGCTGGCAATAATCAAGCAGCTGAGCAGGCAGGAATTACGCAGCACAGCTGGCAATTGTCAAGCAGATGACAGGCAGGAATCGTGCAGCTCAGCTGGCAATTGTCAAGCAGATGAGCAGACAGTAATCACGCAGCTCAGCAGGCCCTGATCACGTGACTGAGCATGCACTGTTCACGTGGCTGATCATACACTGATCACGTGATGATCATGCACTGATCACTTGGATATCATGCACTGATCACGTGGCTGATCATACACTGTTCACGTGTCTGACCATGCACTGATCACGTGGCTGATCATACACTGCTCACGTAACTGATCATGCACTGATCACGTGGCTATCATGCACTGATCACGTGGCTGTCATGCACTGATCACGTGGCTATCATATACTGGTCACGTGACTGATCATGCACTGATCACGAATGATCATGCACTGATCACGTGACTGATCATGCACTGATCACGTGACTGATCATGCACTGATCACGTGGCTATCATGCACTGCTCACGTGGCTGATCATGCAACGATCACGTAGCAACCATGTACTGGTCACGTGACTGATCATGCACTGATCACGTAATTGATCATGCACTGATCACGTGGCTGATCATGCACTGATCACGTGGCTGATCACACATGATCACGTGACTGATCATGCACTGATCACGTGGCTATCATGCACTGATCACGTGGATATCATGCACTGATCACGTGGCTGATCACACACGATCACGTGACTGATCATGCACTGATCACGTGGCTATCATGCACTGATCACGTGGCTATCATGCACTGATCACGTGGCTGATCATGCAATGATCACGTAGCTACCATGTACTGATCACGTGACTGATCATGCACTGATCACGTAATTGATCATGCACTGATCACGTGACTGATCATGCACTGATCACGTGACTGATCATGCACTGATCACGTGACTGATCATGCACTGATCACGTGGCTATCATGCACTGATCACGTGGCTGATCATGCAATGATCACGTAGCTACCATGTACTGGTCACGTGACTGATCATGCACTGATCACGTAATTGATCATGCACTGATCACGTGGCTGATCATGCACTGATCACGTGGCTGATCATGCACTGATCACGTGACTGATCATGCACTGATCACGTGACTGATCATGCACTGATCACGTGGCTATCATGCACTGATCACTTGGCTGATCATGCACTGATCACGTGCCTGATCATGCACTGATCACATGACTGATCATGCACTGATCACGTGACTGATCATGCACTGATCACGTGGCTATCATGCACTATCACGTGGCTGATCATGCAATGATCATGTAGCTACCATGTACTGGTCAGTGACTGATCATACACTGATCACGTGACTGATCATGCACTGATCACGTGGCTATCATGCACTGATCACGTGGCTGATCATGCACTGATCACGTGCCTGATCATGCACTGATCACGTGACTGATCATGCACTGATCACGTGGCTATCATGCACTGATCACGTGGCTGATCATGCACTGATCACGTGGCTGATCATGCACTGATACGTGACTGATCATGCACTGATCACATGACTATCATGCACTGATCACGTGGCTATCATGCACTGATCACGTGGCTGATCATGCAATGATCATGTAGCTACCATGTACTGGTCACGTGAATGATCATGCACTGATCACGTGACTGATCATGCACTGATCACGTGGCTATCATGCACTGATCACGTGACTGATCATGCACTGATCACGTCTATATCATGCACTGATCACATGACTGATCATGCACTGATCACGTGGATGATCATACACTGATCACGTGACTGATCATGCACTGATCACGTGGCTGATCATGCACTGATCACGTGACTTATCATGCACTGTTCACGTGAGTGATCATGCACTGATCACGTGACTGATCATGCACTGATCACGTGGCTATCATGCACTACTCACGTGGCTGATCATGCAATGATCATGTAGCTACCATGTACCGGTCACGTGACTGATCATACACCCATCAGGTGACTGATCATGCACTGATCACGTGGCTATCATGCACTGATCACGTGGCTGATCATGCACTGATCACCTGCCTGGTCATGCACTGATCACGTGACAAATCATGCACTGATCACATAGCTATCATGAACTGATCACCTGGCTGATCATGCACTGATCACGTGGCTGATCATGCACTGATACCGTGACTGAGCATGGACTGATCACATGACTATCATGTAGTGATCACGTGACTTAATGGCGCTGATCATGTGACTGATCATGCGCTGATCATGTTTGCTATCATACACTGATCATGTGCCTCTGGAGGCAATAAACAAAGAGCTGAGTAGGCACGAATCAAACAGTCAGCAGGCAATAATCATGGAACTCAGGTGTGAGGAATCATGCTGCTCAGCTGGCAATAATCAAGCAGCTGAGCAGGCAGGAATTACGCAGCACAGCTGATAATTGTCAAGCAGATGACAGGCAGGAATCGTGCAGCTCAGCTGGCAATTGTCAAGCAGATGAGCAGACAGTAATCACGCAGCTCAGCAGGCCCAGATCACGTGACTGAGCATGCACTGTTCACGTGGCTGATCATACACTGATCACGTGACTGATCATGCACTGATCACGTGGCTATCATGCACTGATCACGTGGCTGATCATACACTGTTCACGTGTCTGACCATGCACTGATCACGTGGCTGATCATACACTGATCACGTGTCTGACATGCACTGATCACGTGGCTGATCATACACTGATCACGTAACTGATCATGCACTGATCACGTGGCTGATCATGCACTGATCAGTGGCTATCATGCACTGATCACTTGGCTGATCATACACTGATCACGTGACTGATCATGCACTGATCATCTGGCTATCATGCACTCATTAACTGGCTATCATGCACTGATCACGTGGTTGATCATGCACTGATCACGAGACTGATCATGCACTGATCACGTCTATATCATGCACTGATCACATGACTGATCATGCACTGATCACCCGGATGATCATACACTGATCATGCGACTGATCATGCACTGATCACGTGGCTATCATGCACTGCTCACGTGGCTGATCATGCAATGATCACGTAGCTACCATGTACTGGTCACGTGAGTGATCATGCACTGATCACGTAATTGATCATGCACTGATCAGGTGACTTATCATGCACTGATCACGTGAGTGATCATGCACTGATCACGTGACTGATCATGCACTGATCACGTGGCTATCATGCACTGCTCACGTGGCTGATCATGCAATGATCACGTAGCTACCATATACTGGTCACGTGACTGATCATGCACTGATCACGTAATTGATCATGCACTGATCACGTGGCTGATCATGCACTGATCACGTGGCTGATCATGCACTGATCACGTGACTGATCATGCACTGATCACGTGACTGATCATGCACTGATCACGTGACTGATCATGCACTGATCACCTGCCTGATCATGCACAGATCACGTGACAAATCATGAACTGATCACATAGCTATCATGAACTGATCACCTGGCTGATCATGCACTGATCACGTGGCTGATCATGCACTGATACCGTGACTGAGCATGGACTGATCACATGACTATCATGTAGTGATCACGTGACTTAATGGCGCTGATCATGTGACTGATCATGCACTGATCATGTTTGCTATCATACACTGATCATGTGCCTCTGGAGGCAATAAACAAAGAGCTGAGTAGGCACGAATCATACAGTCAGCAGGCAATAATCATGGAACTCAGCTGTGAGGAATCATGCTGCTCAGCTGGCAATAATCAAGCAGCTGAGCAGGCAGGAATTACGCAGCACAGCTGGCAATTGTCAAGCAGATGACAGGCAGGAATCGTGCAGCTCAGCTGGCAATTGTCAAGCAGATGAGCAGACAGTAATCACGCAGCTCAGCAGGCCCTGATCACGTGACTGAGCATGCACTGTTCACGTGGCTGATCATACACTGATCACGTGATGATCATGCACTGATCACTTGGATATCATGCACTGATCACGTGGCTGATCATACACTGTTCACGTGTCTGACCATGCACTGATCACGTGGCTGATCATACACTGCTCACGTAACTGATCATGCACTGATCACGTGGCTATCATGCACTGATCACGTGGCTGATCATGCACTGATCACGTGGCTATCATATACTGGTCACGTGACTGATCATGCACTGATCACGTAAATGATCATGCACTGATCACGTGACTGATCATGCACTGATCACGTGACTGATCATGCACTGATCACGTGGCTATCATGCACTGCTCACGTGGCTGATCATGCAACGATCACGTAGCAACCATGTACTGGTCACGTGACTGATCATGCACTGATCACGTAATTGATCATGCACTGATCACGTGGCTGATCATGCACTGATCACGTGGCTGATCACACATGATCACGTGACTGATCATGCACTGATCACGTGGCTATCATGCACTGATCACGTGGATATCATGCACTGATCACGTGGCTGATCACACACGATCACATGACTGATCATGCACTGATCACGTGGCTATCATGCACTGATCACGTGGCTATCATGCACTGATCACGTGGCTGATCATGCAATGATCACGTAGCTACCATGTACTGGTCACGTGACTGATCATGCACTGATCACGTAATTGATCATGCACTGATCAGGTGACTGATCATGCACTGATCACGTGAGTGATCATGCACTGATCACGTGACTGATCATGCACTGATCACGTGGCTATCATGCACTGATCACGTGGCTGATCATGCAATGATCACGTAGCTACCATATACTGGTCACGTGACTGATCATGCACTGATCACGTAATTGATCATGCACTGATCATGTGGCTGATCATGCACTGATCACGTGGCTGATCATGCACTGATCACGTGACTGATCATGCACTGATCACGTGACTGATCATGCACTGATCACGTGGCTATCATGCACTGATCACGTGGCTGATCATACACTGATCACGTGCCTGATCATGCACTGATCACATGACTGATCATGCACTGATCACGTGACTGATCATGCACTGATCACGTGGCTATCATGCACTATCACGTGGCTGATCATGCAATGATCACGTAGCTACCATGTACTGGTCAGTGACTGATCATACACTGATCACGTGACTGATCATGCACTGATCACGTGGCTATCATGCACTGATCACGTGGCTGATCATGCACTGATCACGTGCCTGATCATGCACTGATCACGTGACTGATCATGCACTGATCACGTGGCTATCATGCACTGATCACGTGGCTGATCATGCACTGATCACGTGGCTGATCATGCACTGATACGTGACTGATCATGCACTGATCACGTGACTATCATGCACTGATCACGTGGCTATCATGCACTATCACGTGGCTGATCATGCAATGATCATGTAGCTACCATGTACTGGTCACGTGAATGATCATACACTGATCACGTGACTGATCATGCACTGATCACGTGGCTATCATGCACTGATCACGTGACTGATCATGCACTGATCACGTCTATATCATGCACTGATCACATGACTGATCATGCACTGATCACGTGGATGATCATGCACTGATCACGTGACTGATCATGCACTGATCACGTGGCTGATCATGCACTGATCACGTGACTTATCATGCACTGTTCACGTGACTGATCATGCACTGATCACGTGACTGATCATGCACTGATCACGTGGCTATCATGCACTACTCACGTGGCTGATCATGCAATGATCATGTAGCTACCATGTACCGGTCACGTGACTGATCATACACCCATCAGGTGACTGATCATGCACTGATCACGTGGCTATCATGCACTGATCACGTGGCTGATCATGCACTGATCACCTGCCTGGTCATGCACAGATCACGTGACAAATCATGCACTGATCACGTAGCTATCATGAACTGATCACCTGGCTGATCATGCACTGATCACGTGGCTGATCATGCACTGATACCGTGACTGAGCATGGACTGATCACATGACTATCATGTAGTGATCACGTGACTTAATGGCGCTGATCATGTGACTGATCATGCGCTGATCATGTTTGCTATCATACACTGATCATGTGCCTCTGGAGGCAATAAACAAAGAGCTGAGTAGGCACGAATCAAACAGTCAGCAGGCAATAATCATGGAACTCAGGTGTGAGGAATCATGCTGCTCAGCTGGCAATAATCAAGCAGCTGAGCAGGCAGGAATTACGCAGCACAGCTGATAATTGTCAAGCAGATGACAGGCAGGAATCGTGCAGCTCAGCTGGCAATTGTCAAGCAGATGAGCAGACAGTAATCACGCAGCTCAGCAGGCCCAGATCACGTGACTGAGCATGCACTGTTCACGTGGCTGATCATACACTGATCACGTGACTGATCATGCACTGATCACGTGGCTATCATGCACTGATCACGTGGCTGATCATACACTGCTCACGTAACTGATCATGCACTGATCACGTGGCTATCATGCACTGATCACGTGGCTGATCATGCACTGATCACGTGGCTGATCATGCACTGATCACGTGGCTGATCATGCACTGATCACGTAACTGATCATGCACTGATCACGTGGCTGATCATGCACTGATCAGTGGCTATCATGCACTGATCACGTGGCTGATCATGCACTGATCACGTGACTGATCATGCACTGATCATCTGGCTATCATGCACTCATTCACTGGCTATCATGCACTGATCACGTGGCTGATCATACACTGATCACGTGACTGATCATGCACTGATCACGTCTATATCATGCACTGATCACATGACTGCCCATGCACTGATCACGTGGATGATCATACACTGATCATGTGACTGATCATGCACTGATCACGTGGCTATCATGCACTGATCACGTGGCTGTCATGCAATGATCACGTAGCTACCATGTACTGATCACGTGACTGATCATGCACTGATCACGTAATTGATCATGCACTGATCAGGTGACTTATCATGCACTGTTCACGTGAGTGATCATGCACTGATCACGTGACTGATCATGCACTGATCACGTGGCTATCATGCACTACTCACGTGGCTGATCATGCAATGATCATGTAGCTACCATGTACCGGTCACGTGACTGATCATACACCCATCAGGTGACTGATCATGCACTGATCACGTGGCTATCATGCACTGATCACGTGGCTGATCATGCACTGATCACCTGCCTGATCATGCACTGATCACGTGACAAATCATGCACTGATCACATAGCTATCATGAACTGATCACCTGGCTGATCATGCACTGATCACGTGGCTGATCATGCACTGATACCGTGACTGAGCATGGACTGATCACATGACTATCATGTAGTGATCACGTGACTTAATGGCGCTGATCATGTGACTGATCATGCGCTGATCATGTTTGCTATCATACACTGATCATGTGCCTCTGGAGGCAATAAACAAAGAGCTGAGTAGGCACGAATCAAACAGTCAGCAGGCAATAATCATGGAACTCAGTGTGAGGAATCATGCTGCTCAGCTGGCAATAATCAAGCAGCTGAGCAGGCAGGAATTACGCAGCACAGCTGATAATTGTCAAGCAGATGACAGGCAGGAATCGTGCAGCTCAGCTGGCAATTGTCAAGCAGATGAGCAGACAGTAATCACGCAGCTCAGCAGGCCCAGATCACGTGACTGAGCATGCACTGTTCACGTGGCTGATCATACACTGATCACGTGACTGATCATGCACTGATCACGTGGCTATCATGCACTGATCACGTGGCTGATCATACACTGTTCACGTGTCTGACCATGCACTGATCACGTGGCTGATCATACACTGCTCACGTAACTGATCATGCACTGATCACGTGGCTGATCATGCACTGATCAGTGGCTATCATGCACTGATTACGTGGCTGATCATACACTGATCACGTGACTGATCATGCACTGATCATCTGGCTATCATGCACTCATTAACTGGCTATCATGCACTGATCACGTGGTTGATCATACACTGATCACGAGACTGATCATGCACTAATCACGTCTATATCATGCACTGATCACATGACTGCCCATGCACTGATCACCCGGATGATCATACACTGATCATGCGACTGATCATGCACTGATCACGTGGCTATCATGCACTGCTCACGTGGCTGATCATGCAATGATCACGTAGCTACCATGTACTGGTCACGTGACTGATCATGCACTGATCACGTAATTGATCATGCACTGATCAGGTGACTTATCATGCACTGTTCACGTGAGTGATCATGCACTGATCACGTGACTGATCATGCACTGATCACGTGGCTATCATGCACTGCTCACGTGGCTGATCATGCAATGATCACCTAGCTACCATATACTGGTCACGTGACTGATCATGCACTGATCACGTGACTGATCATGCACTGATCACGTGGCTGATCATGCACTGATCACGTGGCTGATCATGCACTGATCACGTGACTGATCATGCACTGATCACGTGACTGATCATGCACTGATCACGTGACTGATCATGCACTGATCACCTGCCTGGTCATGCACTGATCACGTGACAAATCATGCACTGATCACATAGCTATCATGAACTGATCACCTGGCTGATCATGCACTGATCACGTGGCTGATCATGCACTGATACCGTGACTGAGCATGGACTGATCACATGACTATCATGTAGTGATCACGTGACTTAATGGCGCTGATCATGTGACTGATCATGCACTGATCATGTTTGCTATCATACACTGATCATGTGCCTCTGGAGGCAATAAACAAAGAGCTGAGTAGGCACGAATCATACAGTCAGCAGGCAATAATCATGGAACTCAGCTGTGAGGAATCATGCTGCTCAGCTGGCAATAATCAAGCAGCTGAGCAGGCAGGAATTACGCAGCACAGCTGTCAATTGTCAAGCAGATGACAGGCAGGAATCGTGCAGCTCAGCTGGCAATTGTCAAGCAGATGAGCAGACAGTAATCACGCAGCTCAGCAGGCCCTGATCACGTGACTGAGCATGCACTGTTCACGTGGCTGATCATACACTGATCACGTGATGATCATGCACTGATCACTTGGATATCATGCACTGATCACGTGGCTGATCATACACTGTTCACGTGTCTGACCATGCACTGATCACGTGGCTGATCATACACTGCTCACGTAACTGATCATGCACTGATCACGTGGCTATCATGCACTGATCACGTGGCTGAACATGCACTGTTCACGTGGCTGATCACACACCTGTCACGTGACATATCATGCACTGATCACGTGGCACTCATGCACTGATCACGTGGCTGATCATACTCTGCTCACGTAACTCATCATGCACACATCACGTGGCTATCATGCACTGCTCACGTGGCTCGTCATGGAATGATCACATAGCTACCATATACTGGTCACGTGACTGATCATGCACAGATCACGTAAATGATCATGCACTGTTCACGTGACTGATCATGTACTGATCACGTGACTGATCATGCACTGATCACGTGGCTATCATGCTCTGCTCACGTGGCTGATCATGCAACGATCACGTAGCAACCATGTACTGGTCACGTGACTGATCATGCACTGATCACGTAATTGATCCTGCACTGATCACGTGGCTCATCATGCACTGATCACGTGGCTGATCACACATGTATCACGTGACTGATCATGCACTGATCACGTGGCTATCATGCACTGATCACGTGGATATCATGCACTGATCACGTGGCTGATCACACACGTATCACATGACTGATCATGCACTGATCACGTGGCTATCATGCTGATCACGTGGCTATCATGCACTGATCACGTGGCTGATCATGCAATGATCACGTAGCTACCATGTACTGGTCACGTGACTGATCATGCACTGATCACGTAATTGATCATGCACTGATCACGTGACTTATCATGCACTGTTCACGTGAGTGATCATGCACTGATCACGTGACTGATCATGCACTGATCACGTGGCTATCATGCACTGATCATGTGGCTGATCATGCACTGATCACCTAGCTACCATATACTGGTCACGTGACTGATCATGCACTGATCACGTAATTGATCATGCACTGATCATGTGGCTGATCATGCACTGATCACGTGGCTGATCATGCACTGATCACGTGACTGATCATGCACTGATCACGTGACTGATCATGCACTGATCACGTGGCTATCATGCACTGATCACGTGGCTGATCATACACTGATCACGTGCCTGATCATGCACAGATCACATGACTGATCATGCACTGATCACGTGACTGATCATGCACTGATCACGTGGCTATCATGCACTACTCACGTGGCTGATCATGCAATGATCATGTAGCTACCATGTACTGGTCAGTGACTGATCATACACCCATCAGGTGACTGATCATGCACTGATCACGTGGCTATCATGCACTGATCACGTGGCTGATCATACACTGATCACCTGCCTGATCATGCACTGATCACGTGACTGATCATGCACTGATCACGTAGCTATCATGCACTGATCACGTGGCTGATCATGCACTGATCACGTGGCTGATCATGCACTGATACCGTGACTGATCATGCACTGATCACATGACTATCATGCACTGATCACGTGGCTATCATGCACTATCACGTGGCTGATCATGCAATGATCATGTAGCTACCATGTACTGGTCACGTGAATGATCATACACTGATCACGTGACTGATCATGCACTGATCACGTGGCTATCATGCACTATCACGTGACTGATCATGCACTGATCACGTCTATATCATGCACTGATCACATGACTGATCATGCACTGATCACGTGGATGATCATGCACTGATCATGTGACTGATCATGCACTGATCACGTGGCTGATCATGCACTGATCACGTGACTTATCATGCACTGTTCACGTGACTGATCATGCACTGATCACGTGACTGATCATGCACTGATCACGTGGCTATCATGCACTACTCACGTGGCTGATCATGCAATGATCATGTAGCTACCATGTACCGGTCACGTGACTGATCATACACCCATCAGGTGACTGATCATGCACTGATCACGTGGCTATCATGCACTGATCACGTGGCTGATCATGCACTGATCACCTGCCTGGTCATGCACAGATCACGTGACAAATCATGCACTGATCACATAGCTATCATGAACTGATCACCTGGCTGATCATGCACTGATCACGTGGCTGATCATGCACTGATACCGTGACTGAGCATGGACTGATCACATGACTATCATGTAGTGATCACGTGACTTAATGGCGCTGATCATGTGACTGATCATGCGCTGATCATGTTTGCTATCATACACTGATCATGTGCCTCTGGAGGCAATAAACAAAGAGCTGAGTAGGCACGAATCAAACAGTCAGCAGGCAATAATCATGGAACTCAGGTGTGAGGAATCATGCTGCTCAGCTGGCAATAATCAAGCAGCTGAGCAGGCAGGAATTACGCAGCACAGCTGATAATTGTCAAGCAGATGACAGGCAGGAATCGTGCAGCTCAGCTGGCAATTGTCAAGCAGATGAGCAGACGGTAATCACGCAGCTCAGCAGGCCCAGATCACGTGACTGAGCATGCACTGTTCACGTGGCTGATCATACACTGATCACGTGACTGATCATGCACTGATCACGTGGCTATCATGCACTGATCACGTGGCTGATCATACACTGATCACGTGACTGATCATGCACTGATCACGTGGCTATCATGCACTGATCACGTGGCTGATCATGCACTGATCACGTGTCTGATCATGCACTGATCACGTGGCTGATCATGCACTGATCACGTGACTGATCATGCACTGATCACGTGGCTGATCATGCACTGATCAGTGGCTATCATGCACTGATCACGTGGCTGATCATGCACTGATCACGTGACTGATCATGCACTGATCATCTGGCTATCATGCACTCATTCACTGGCTATCATGCACTGATCACGTGGCTGATCATACACTGATCACGTGACTGATCATGCACTGATCACGTCTATATCATGCACTGATCACGTGACTGATCATGCACTGATCACCCGGATGATCATACACTGATCATGCGTGACTGATCATGCACTGATCACGTGGCTATCATGCACTGATCACGTGGCTGATCATGCACTGATCACGTAGCTACCATGCACTGATCACGTGACTGATCATGCACTGATCACGTAATTGATCATGCACTGATCAGGTGACTTATCATGCACTGTTCACGTGACTGATCATGCACTGATCACGTGACTGATCATGCACTGATCACGTGGCTATCATGCACTACTCACGTGGCTGATCATGCAATGATCATGTAGCTACCATGTACTGGTCACGTGACTGATCATACACCCATCAGGTGACTGATCATGCACTGATCACGTGGCTATCATGCACTGATCACGTGGCTGATCATGCACTGATCACCTGCCTGGTCATGCACTGATCACGTGACAAATCATGCACTGATCACGTGGCTATCATGAACTGATCACTGGCTGATCATGCACTGATCACGTGGCTGATCATGCACTGATACCGTGACTGAGCATGGACTGATCACATGACTATCATGTAGTGATCACGTGACTTAATGGCGCTGATCATGTGACTGATCATGCGCTGATCATGTTTGCTATCATACACTGATCATGTGCCTCTGGAGGCAATAAACAAAGAGCTGAGTAGGCACGAATCAAACAGTCAGCAGGCAATAATCATGGAACTCAGGTGTGAGGAATCATGCTGCTCAGCTGGCAATAATCAAGCAGCTGAGCAGGCAGGAATTACGCAGCACAGCTGATAATTGTCAAGCAGATGACAGGCAGGAATCGTGCAGCTCAGCTGGCAATTGTCAAGCAGATGAGCAGACAGTAATCACGCAGCTCAGCAGGCCCAGATCACGTGACTGAGCATGCACTGTTCACGTGGCTGATCATACACTGATCACGTGACTGATCATGCACTGATCACGTGGCTATCATGCACTGATCACGTGGCTGATCATACACTGTTCACGTGTCTGACCATGCACTGATCACGTGGCTGATCATACACTGCTCACGTAACTGATCATGCACTGATCACGTGGCTGATCATGCACTGATCAGTGGCTATCATGCACTGATCACGTGGCTGATCATGCACTGATCACGTGACTGATCATGCACTGATCACTGGCTATCATGCACTGATTAACTGGCTATCATGCACTGATCACGTGGCTGATCATACACTGATCACGTGACTGATCATGCACTGATCACGTCTATATCATGCACTGATCACATGACTGATCATGCACTGATCACCCAGATGATCATACACTGATCATGTGACTGATCATGCACTGATCACGTGGCTATCATGCACTGCTCACGTGGCTGATCATGCAATGATCACGTAGCTACCATGTACTGGTCACGTGACTGATCATGCACTGATCACGTAATTGATCATGCACTGATCACGTGACTTATCATGCACTGATCACGTGACTGATCATGCACTGATCACGTGACTGATCATGCACTGATCACGTGGCTATCATGCACTGATCACGTGGCTGATCATGCAATGATCACGTAGCTACCATGCACTGGTCACGTGACTGATCATGCACTGATCACGTGGCTGATCATGCACTGATCACGTGGCTGATCATGCACTGATCACGTGGCTGATCATGCACTGATCACGTGACTGATCATGCACTGATCACGTGACTGATCATGCACTGATCACGTGGCTATCATGCACTGATCACGTGGCTGATCATGCAATGATCACGTAGCTACCATGTACTGATCACGTGACTGATCATGCACTGATCACGTGACTGATCATGCACTGATCACGTGGCTATCATGCACTGATCACGTGGCTGATCATGCACTGATCACGTGACTGATCATGCACTGATCACGTGACTGATCATGCACTGATCACGTGGCTATCATGCACTGATCACGTGGCTGATCATGCACTGATCACGTGGCTGATCATGCACTGATCACGTGACTGATCATGCACTGATCACGTGACTATCATGCACTGATCACGTGGCTATCATGCACTGATCACGTGGCTGATCATGCACTGATCACGTAGCTATCATGCACTGTCACGTGACTGATCATGCACTGATCACGTGACTGATCATGCACTGATCACGTGGCTATCATGCACTGATCACGTGACTGATCATGCACTGATCACGTCTATATCATGCACTGATCACATGACTGATCATGCACTGATCACGTGGCTGATCATGCACTGATCACGTGACTGATCATGCACTGATCACGTGGCTGATCATGCACTGATCACGTGACTGATCATGCACTGATCACGTGACTGATCATGCACTGATCACGTGACTGATCATGCACTGATCACGTGGCTATCATGCACTGATCACGTGGCTGATCATGCACTGATCATGTAGCTATCATGCACTGATCACGTGACTGATCATACACTGATCACGTGACTGATCATGCACTGATCACGTGGCTGATCATGCACTGATACCGTGACTGAGCATGGACTGATCACATGACTATCATGTAGTGATCACGTGACTTAATGGCTCTGATCATGTGACTGATCATGCACTGATCATGTTTGCTATCATACACTGATCATGTGCCTCTGGAGGCAATAAACAAAGAGCTGAGTAGGCACGAATCAAACAGTCAGCAGGCAATAATCATGGAACTCAGCTGTGAGGAATCATGCTGCTCAGCTGGCAATAATCAAGCAGCTGAGCAGGCAGGAATTACGCAGCACAGCTGGCAATTGTCAAGCAGATGACAGGCAGGAATCGTGCAGCTCAGCTGGCAATTGTCAAGCAGATGAGCAGACAGTAATCACGCAGCTCAGCAGGCCCTGATCACGTGACTGAGCAGGCACTGTTCACGTGGCTGATCATACACTGATCACGTGATGATCATGCACTGATCACTTGGATATCATGCACTGATCACGTGGCTGATCATACACTGTTCACGTGTCTGACCATGCACTGATCACGTGGCTGATCATACAGTGCTCAGGTAACTGATCATGCACTGATCACGTGGCTATCATGGACTGATCACGTGGCTGAACATGCACTGTTCACGTGGCTGATCACACACCTGTCACGTGACATATCATGCACTGATCACGTGGCACTCATGCACTGATCACGTGGCTGATCATACTCTGCTCACGTAACTCATCATGCACACTTCACGTGGCTATCATGCACTGCTCACGTGGCTCGTCATGGAATGATCACATAGCTACCATATACTGGTCACGTGACTGATCATGCACAGATCACGTAAATGATCATGCACTGTTCACGTGACTTATCATGTACTGATCACGTGACTGATCATGCACTGATCACGTGGCTATCATGCACTGCTCACGTGGCTGATCATGCAACGATCACGTAGCAACCATGTACTGGTCACGTGACTGATCATGCACTGATCACGTAATTGATCATGCACTGATCACGTGGCTCATCATGCACTGATCACGTGGCTGATCACACATGATCACGTGACTGATCATGCACTGATCACGTGGCTATCATGCACTGATCACGTGGATATCATGCCCTGATCACGTGGCTGATCACACACGATCACATGACTGATCATGCACTGATCACGTGGCTATCATGCACTGATCACGTGGCTATCATGCACTGATCACGTGGCTGATCATGCACTGATCACGTAGCTACCATGCACTGATCACGTGACTGATCATGCACTGATCACGTAATTGATCATGCACTGATCACGTGACTGATCATGCACTGATCACGTGAGTGATCATGCACTGATCACGTGACTGATCATGCACTGATCACGTGGCTATCATGCACTGATCACGTGGCTGATCATGCACTGATCACGTAGCTACCATGCACTGGTCACGTGACTGATCATGCACTGATCACGTGATTGATCATGCACTGATCACGTGGCTGATCATGCACTGATCACGTGGCTGATCATGCACTGATCACGTGACTGATCATGCACTGATCACGTGACTGATCATGCACTGATCACGTGGCTATCATGCACTGATCACGTGGCTGATCATGCACTGATCACGTGCCTGATCATGCACTGATCACATGACTGATCATGCACTGATCACGTGACTGATCATGCACTGATCACGTGGCTATCATGCACTATCACGTGGCTGATCATGCAATGATCATGTAGCTACCATGTACCGGTCAGTGACTGATCATACACTGATCACGTGACTGATCATGCACTGATCACGTGGCTATCATGCACTGATCACGTGGCTGATCATGCACTGATCACGTGCCTGATCATGCACTGATCACGTGACTGATCATGCACTGATCACGTGGCTATCATGCACTGATCACGTGGCTGATCATGCACTGATCACGTGGCTGATCATGCACTGATCACGTGACTGATCATGCACTGATCACGTGACTATCATGCACTGATCACGTGGCTATCATGCACTGATCACGTGGCTGATCATGCACTGATCATGTAGCTACCATGTACTGATCACGTGACTGATCATGCACTGATCACGTGACTGATCATGCACTGATCACGTGGCTATCATGCACTGATCACGTGACTGATCATGCACTGATCACGTCTATATCATGCACTGATCACATGACTGATCATGCACTGATCACGTGGATGATCATGCACTGATCACGTGACTGATCATGCACTGATCACGTGGCTGATCATGCACTGATCACGTGACTGATCATGCACTGATCACGTGACTGATCATGCACTGATCACGTGACTGATCATGCACTGATCACGTGGCTATCATGCACTGATCACGTGGCTGATCATGCACTGATCACGTAGCTACCATGTACTGGTCACGTGACTGATCATGCACTGATCACGTGACTGATCATGCACTGATCACGTGGCTATCATGCACTGATCACGTGGCTGATCATGCACTGATCACGTGCCTGATCATGCACTGATCACGTGACTGATCATGCACTGATCACGTGGCTGATCATGCACTGATCACGTGGCTGATCATGCACTGATCACGTGACTGATCATGCACTGATCACGTGACTGATCATGCACTGATCACTTGATATCATGCACTGATCACGTGGCTGATCATACACTGATCATGTGACAGATCATGCACTGATCACGTGGCTGATCATGCACTGATACCGTGACTGAGCATGGACTGATCACATGACTATCATGTTGTGATCACGTGACTTAATGGCGCTGATCATGTGACTGATCATGCGCTGATCATGTTTGCTATCATACACTGATCATGTGCCTCTGGAGGCAATAAACAAAGAGCTGAGTAGGCACGAATCAAACAGTCAGCAGGCAATAATCATGGAACTCAGCTGTGAGGAATCATGCTGCTCAGCTGGCAATAATCAAGCAGCTGAGCAGGCAGGAATTACGCAGCACAGCTGGCAATTGTCAAGCAGATGACAGGCAGGAATCGTGCAGCTCAGCTGGCAATTGTCAAGCAGATGAGCAGACAGTAATCACGCAGCTCAGCAGGCCCTGATCACGTGACTGAGCATGCACTGTTCACGTGGCTGATCATACACTGATCACGTGACTGATCATGCACTGATCACTTGGATATCATGCACTGATCACGTGGCTGATCATACACTGTTCACGTGTCTGACCATGCACTGATCACGTGGCTGATCATACACTGCTCACGTAACTGATCATGCACTGATCACGTGGCTATCATGCACTGATCACGTGGCTGATCATGCACTGATCACGTGGCTGATCACACACCTGTCACGTGACATATCATGCACTGATCACGTGGCACTCATGCACTGATCACGTGGCTGATCATACTCTGCTCACGTAACTGATCATGCACACATCACGTGGCTATCATGCACTGCTCACGTGTCTCGTCATGGAATGATCACGTAGCTACCATATACTGGTCACGTGACTGATCATGCACTGATCACGTAAATGATCATGCACTGATCACGTGACTGATCATGCACTGATCACGTGACTGATCATGCACTGATCACGGGACTGATCATGCACTGATCACGTGGCTATCATGCACTGACACATGACTGATCATGCACTGATCACGTGACTGATCATGCACTGATCACGTGACTGATCATGCACTGATCACGTGGCTGATCATGCACTGATCACGTGACTGATCATGCACTGATCACGTGGCTATCATGCACTGATCACGTGGCTGATCATGCACTGATCACGTGGCTATCATGCACTGATCACGTGACTGATCATGCACTGATCACGTAATTGATCATGCACTGATCACGTGACTGATCATGCACTGATCACGTGACTGATCATGCACTGATCACGTGACTGATCATGCACTGATCACGTGGCTATCATGCACTGATCACGTGGCTGATCATGCAATGATCACGTAGCTACCATGCACTGATCACGTGACTGATCATGCACTGATCACGTGACTGATCATGCACTGATCACGTGGCTGATCATGCACTGATCACGTGACTGATCATGCACTGATCACGTGGCTGATCATGCACTGATCACGTAGCAACCATGCACTGATCACGTGACTGATCATGCACTGATCACGTAACTGATCATGCACTGATCACGTGGCTGATCATGCACTGATCACGTGACTGATCATGCACTGATCACGTGGCTGATCATGCACTGATCACGTGACTGATCATGCACTGATCACGTGGCTATCATGCACTGATCACGTGGCTGATCATGCACTGATCACGTAGCTATCATGCACTGATCATGTGACTGATCATGCACTGATCACGTGACTGATCATGCACTGATCACGTGACTGATCATGCACTGATCACGTGACTGATCATGCACTGATCACGTGGCTATCATGCACTGATCACGTGGCTGATCATGCACTGATCACGTAGCTACCATGCACTATCACGTGACTGATCATGCACTGATCACGTAATTGATCATGCACTGATCACGTGGCTGATCATGCACTGATCACGTGACTGATCATGCACTGATCACGTGACTGATCATGCACTGATCACGTGGCTATCATGCACTGATCACGTGGCTGATCATGCACTGATCACGTGACTGATCATGCACTGATCACGTGACTGATCATGCACTGATCACGTGGCTATCATGCACTGATCACGTGGCTGATCATGCACTGATCACGTGGCTGATCATGCACTGATCACGTGACTGATCATGCACTGATCACGTGGCTATCATGCACTGATCACGTGGCTGATCATGCACTGATCACGTGACTGATCATGCACTGATCACGTGACTGATCATGCACTGATCACGTGGCTATCATGCACTGATCACGGGCTGATCATGCACTGATCACGTGGCTACATGCACTGATCACGTGACTGATCATGCACTGATCACGTAACTGATCATGCACTGATCACGTGGCTTATCATGCACTGATCATGTGACTGATCATGCGCTGATCATGTTTGGTATCATACACTGATCATGTGCCTCTGGAGGCAATGAACAAAGAGCTGAGTAGGCAGGAATCAGTCAGCAGGCAATAATCATGGAACTCAGCTGTGAGAAATCATGCTGCTCAGCTGGCAATAATCAAGTAGCTGAGCAGGCAGGAATTATGCAGCACAGGTGGCAATTGTCAAGCAGATGACAGGCAGGAATCGTGCAGCTCAGCTGGCAATTGTCAAGCAGATGAGCAGACAGTAATCACGCAGCTCAGCAGGCCCTGATCACGTGACTGAGCATGCACTGTTCACGTGGCTGATCACACACTGATCACGTGAATGATCATGCACTGATCACGTGGCTATCATGCACTGATCACGTGACTGATCATGCACTGATCACGTGATTGTCATGCACTGATCACGTGGCTGATCATGCACTGATCACGTGGCTGATCATGCACTGATCACGTGACTGATCATGCACTGATCACGTGGCTATCATGCACTGATCACGTGGCTGATCATGCACTGATCACGTGACTGATCATGCACTGATCACGGCTTATCATGCACTGACACATGACTGATCATGCACTGATCACGTGGATGATCATGCACTGATCACGTGACTGATCATGCACTGATCACGTGACTGATCATGCACTGATCACGTGGCTGATCATGCACTGATCACGTGGCTATCATGCACTGATCACGTGGCTGATCATGCACTGATCACGTAGCTACCATGTACTGATCACGTGACTGATCATGCACTGATCACGTAACTGATCATGCACTGATCACGTGGCTGATCATGCACTGATCACGTGGCTGATCATGCACTGATCACGTGACTGATCATGCACTGATCACGTGACTGATCATGCACTGATCACGTGGCTATCATGCACTGATCACGTGGCTGATCATACTGATCACGTGACTGATCATGCACTGATCACGTGGCTGATCATGCACTGATCACGTGACTGATCATGCACTGATCACGTGGCTATCATGCACTGATCACGTGGCTATCATGCACTGATCACGTGGCTGATCATGCACTGATCACGTAGCTACATATACTGATCACGTGACTGATCATGCACTGATCACGTGGCTGATCATGCACTGATCACGTGACTGATCATGCACTGATCACGTGACTGATCATGCACTGACATGGCTATCATGCACTGATCACGTGGCTGATCATGCACTGATCACGTGGCTGATCATGCACTGATCACGTGGCTGATCATGCACTGATCACGTGACTGATCATGCACTGATCACGTGGCTATCATGCACTGATCACGTGGCTGATCATGCACTGATCACGTGGCTGATCATGCACTGATCACGTGACTGATCATGCACTGATCACGTGATGATCATGCACTGATCACGTGGCTATCATGCACTGATCACGTGGCTGATCATGCACTGATCACGTGACTGATCATGCACTGATCACGTGGCTGATCATGCACTGATCACGTGACTGATCATGCACTGATCACGTGGCTATCATGCACTGATCACGTGGCTGATCATGCACTGATCACGTGGCTGATCATGCACTGATCACGTGACTATCATGCACTGATCACGTGGCATCATGCACTGATCACGTGGCTGATCATACACTGATCACGTGACTGATCATGCACTGATCACGTGGCTATCATGCACTGATCACGTGGCTGTCATGCACTGATCACGTAGCTACATATACTGATCACGTGACTGATCATGCACTGATCACGTGGCTGATCATGCACTGATCACGTGACTGATCATGCACTGATCACGTGACTGATCATGCACTGATCACGTGGCTATCATGCACTGATCACTGGCTGATCATGCACTGATCACGTGCCTGATCATGCACTGATCACGTGACTGATCATGCACTGATCACGTGACTGATCATGCACTGATCACGTGGCTATCATGCACTATCACGTGGCTGATCATGCACTGATCACGTGGCTATCATGCACTGATCACGTGACTGATCATGCACTGATCACGTCTATATCATGCACTGATCACATGACTGCCCATGCACTGATCACGTGGATGATCATACACTGATCATGTGACTGATCATGCACTGATCACGTGGCTGATCATGCACTGATACCGTGACTGAGCATGGACTGATCACATGACTATCATGTAGTGATCACGTGACTTAATGGCGCTGATCATGTGACTGATCATGCGCTGATCATGTTTGCTATCATACACTGATCATGTGCCTCTGGAGGCAATAAACAAAGAGCTGAGTAGGCACGAATCAAACAGTCAGCAGGCAATAATCATGGAACTCAGGTGTGAGGAATCATGCTGCTCAGCTGGCAATAATCAAGCAGCTGAGCAGGCAGGAATTACGCAGCACAGCTGATAATTGTCAAGCAGATGACAGGCAGGAATCGTGCAGCTCAGCTGGCAATTGTCAAGCAGATGAGCAGACAGTAATCACGCAGCTCAGCAGGCCCATATCACGTGACTGAGCATGCACTGATCACGTGGCTGATCATGCACTGATCACGTGGCTGATCATGCACTGATCACGTGGCTATCATGCACTGATCACGTGGCTGATCATACACTGTTCACGTGTTTGACCATGCACTGATCACGTGGCTGATCATACACTGATCACGTAACTGATCATGCACTGATCACGTGGCTGATCATGCACTGATCACGTGGCTGATCATGCACTGATCACGTGACTGATCATGCACTGATCACGTGGCTGATCATGCACTGATCAGTGGCTATCATGCACTGATCACGTGGCTGATCATGCACTGATCACGTGACTGATCATGCACTGATCACTGGCTATCATGCACTGATCACTGGCTATCATGCACTGATCACGTGGCTGATCATGCACTGATCACGAGACTGATCATGCACTGATCACGTCTATATCATGCACTGATCACATGACTGATCATGCACTGATCACGTGGATGATCATGCACTGATCATGTGACTGATCATGCACTGATCACGTGGCTATCATGCACTGATCACGTGGCTGATCATGCACTGATCACGTAGCTACCATGCACTGATCACGTGACTGATCATGCACTGATCACGTGGCTGATCATGCACTGATCACGTGACTTATCATGCACTGTTCACGTGACTGATCATGCACTGATCACGTGACTGATCATGCACTGATCACGTGGCTATCATGCACTACTCACGTGGCTGATCATGCAATGATCATGTAGCTACCATGTACTGGTCACGTGACTGATCATACACCCATCAGGTGACTGATCATGCACTGATCACGTGGCTATCATGCACTGATCACGTGGCTGATCATGCACTGATCACCTGCCTGGTCATGCACTGATCACGTGACAAATCATGCACTGATCACGTAGCTATCATGAACTGATCACCTGGCTGATCATGCACTGATCACGTGGCTGATCATGCACTGATACCGTGACTGAGCATGGACTGATCACATGACTATCATGTAGTGATCACGTGACTTAATGGCGCTGATCATGTGACTGATCATGCGCTGATCATGTTTGCTATCATACACTGATCATGTGCCTCTGGAGGCAATAAACAAAGAGCTGAGTAGGCACGAATCAAACAGTCAGCAGGCAATAATCATGGAACTCAGGTGTGAGGAATCATGCTGCTCAGCTGGCAATAATCAAGCAGCTGAGCAGGCAGGAATTACGCAGCACAGCTGACAATTGTCAAGCAGATGACAGGCAGGAATCGTGCAGCTCAGCTGGCAATTGTCAAGCAGATGAGCAGACAGTAATCACGCAGCTCAGCAGGCCCAGATCACGTGACTGAGCATGCACTGTTCACGTGGCTGATCATACACTGATCACGTGATGATCATGCACTGATCACTTGGATATCATGCACTGATCACGTGGCTGATCATACACTGTTCACGTGACTGATCATGCACTGATCACGTGGCTGATCATGCACTGATCACGTGGCTGATCATGCACTGATCACGTGGCTGATCATACACTGATCACGTAACTGATCATGCACTGATCACGTGGCTATCATGCACTGATCACGTGGCTGATCATGCACTGATCACGTGGCTGATCACACACTGTCACGTGACTATCATGCACTGATCACGTGGCACTCATGCACTGATCACGTGGCTGATCATACACTGATCACGTGACTGATCATGCACTGATCACGTGGCTATCATGCACTGCTCACGTGGCTGTCATGGAATGATCACGTAGCTACCATATACTGGTCACGTGACTGATCATGCACTGATCACGTAAATGATCATGCACTGATCACGTGACTGATCATGCACTGATCACGTGACTGATCATGCACTGATCACGTGGCTGATCATGCACTGATCACGTGACTGATCATGCACTGATCACGTGGCATCATGCACTGATCACGTGGCTGATCATGCACTGATCACGTGGATGATCATGCACTGATCACGTGGCTGATCACACACGTATCACGTGACTGATCATGCACTGATCACGTGGCTATCATGCACTGATCACGTGGCTATCATGCACTGATCACGTGGCTGATCATGCACTGATCACGTGGCTATCATGCACTGATCACGTGACTGATCATGCACTGATCACGTGGCTGATCATGCACTGATCACGTGACTGATCATGCACTGATCACGTGACTGATCATGCACTGATCACGTGACTGATCATGCACTGATCACGTGGCTATCATGCACTGATCACGTGGCTGATCATGCAACTGATCACGTAGCTACCATGTACTGATCACGTGACTGATCATGCACTGATCACGTAACTGATCATGCACTGATCACGTGGCTGATCATGCACTGATCACGTGGCTGATCACACATGATCACGTGACTGATCATGCACTGATCACGTGGCTATCATGCACTGATCACGTGGCTATCATGCACTGATCACGTGGCTATCATGCACTGATCACGTGGCTGATCATGCACTGATCACGTAGCTATCATGCACTGATCACGTGACTGATCATGCACTGATCACGTGACTGATCATGCACTGATCACGTGGCTATCATGCACTGATCACGTGGCTGATCATGCACTGATCACGTAGCTACCATGCACTGATCACGTGACTGATCATGCACTGATCACGTGACTGATCATGCACTGATCACGTGGCTATCATGCACTGATCACGTGGCTGATCATGCACTGATCACGTGTCTGATCATGCACTGATCACGTGGCTGATCATGCACTGATCACGTGACTGATCATGCACTGATCACGTGGCTGATCATGCACTGATCACGTGGCTATCATGCACTGATCACGTGGCTGATCATGCACTGATCACGTAGCTATCATGCACTGATCACGTGACTGATCATGCACTGATCACGTAACTGATCATGCACTGATCACGTGACTGATCATGCACTGATCACGTGACTGATCATGCACTGATCACGTGACTGATCATGCACTGATCACGTGGCTATCATGCACTGATCACGTGGCTGATCATGCACTGATCACGTAGCTATCATGCACTGATCACGTGACTGATCATGCACTGATCACGTGATTGATCATGCACTGATCACGTGGCTGATCATGCACTGATCACGTGGCTGATCATGCACTGATCACGTGACTGATCATGCACTGATCACGTGGCTATCATGCACTGATCACGTGGCTGATCATGCACTGATCACGTGACTGATCATGCACTGATCACGTGACTGATCATGCACTGATCACGTGACTGATCATGCACTGATCACGTGGCTATCATGCACTGATCACGTGGCTGATCATGCACTGATCATGTAGCTACCATGTACTGGTCACGTGACTGATCATACACTGATCACGTGACTGATCATGCACTGATCACGTGGCTATCATGCACTGATCACGTGGCTGATCATGCACTGATCACGTGACTGATCATGCACTGATCACGTGACTGATCATGCACTGATCACGTGGCTATCATGCACTGATCACGTGGCTGATCATGCACTGATCACGTGGCTGATCATGCACTGATCACGTGACTGATCATGCACTGATCACGTGACTGATCATGCACTGATCACGTGGCTATCATGCACTACTCACGTGGCTGATCATGCAATGATCATGTAGCTACCATGTACTGGTCACGTGAATGATCATACACTGATCAGGTGACTGATCATGCACTGATCACGTCTATATCATGCACTGATCACATGACTGCCCATGCACTGTTCACGTGGATGATCATACACTGATCATGTGACAGATCATGCACTGATCACGTGGCTGATCATGCACTGATACCGTGACTGAGCATGGACTGATCACATGACTATCATGTAGTGATCACGTGACTTAATGGCGCTGATCATGTGACTGATCATGCGCTGATCATGTTTGCTATCATACACTGATCATGTGCCTCTGGAGGCAATAAACAAAGAGCTGAGTAGGCACGAATCAAACAGTCAGCAGGCAATAATCATGGAACTCAGGTGTGAGGAATCATGCTGCTCAGCTGGCAATAATCAAGCAGCTGAGCAGGCAGGAATTACGCAGCACAGCTGATAATTGTCAAGCAGATGACAGGCAGGAATCGTGCAGCTCAGCTGGCAATTGTCAAGCAGATGAGCAGACGGTAATCACGCAGCTCAGCAGGCCCAGATCACGTGACTGAGCATGCACTGTTCACGTGGCTGATCATACACTGATCACGTGACTGATCATGCACTGATCACGTGGCTATCATGCACTGATCACGTGGCTGATCATACACTGATCACGTAACTGATCATGCACTGATCACGTGGCTATCATGCACTGATCACGTGGCTGATCATGCACTGATCACGTGACTGATCATGCACTGATCACGTGGCTGATCATGCACTGATCACGTGGCTATCATGCACTGATCACGTGGCTGATCATGCACTGATCACGTGACTGATCATGCACTGATCACTGGCTATCATGCACTCATTAACTGGCTATCATGCACTGATCACGTGGCTGATCATGCACTGATCACGTGACTGATCATGCACTGATCACGTCTATATCATGCACTGATCACATGACTGATCATGCACTGATCACCCGGATGATCATACACTGATCATGTGACTGATCATGCACTGATCACGTGGCTATCATGCACTGATCACGTGGCTGATCATGCACTGATCACGTAGCTACCATGTACTGGTCACGTGACTGATCATGCACTGATCACGTAATTGATCATGCACTGATCACGTGACTTATCATGCACTGTTCACGTGAGTGATCATGCACTGATCACGTGACTGATCATGCACTGATCACGTGGCTATCATGCACTACTCACGTGGCTGATCATGCAATGATCATGTAGCTACCATGTACTGGTCACGTGACTGATCATACACCCATCAGGTGACTGATCATGCACTGATCACGTGGCTATCATGCACTGATCACGTGGCTGATCATGCACTGATCACCTGCCTGGTCATGCACTGATCACGTGACAAATCATGCACTGATCACATGGCTATCATGAACTGATCACGTGGCTGATCATGCACTGATCACGTGGCTGATCATGCACTGATACCGTGACTGAGCATGGACTGATCACATGACTATCATGTAGTGATCACGTGACTTAATGGCGCTGATCATGTGACTGATCATGCGCTGATCATGTTTGCTATCATACACTGATCATGTGCCTCTGGAGGCAATAAACAAAGAGCTGAGTAGGCACGAATCAAACAGTCAGCAGGCAATAATCATGGAACTCAGCTGTGAGGAATCATGCTGCTCAGCTGGCAATAATCAAGCAGCTGAGCAGGCAGGAATTACGCAGCACAGCTGATAATTGTCAAGCAGATGACAGGCAGGAATCGTGCAGCTCAGCTGGCAATTGTCAAGCAGATGAGCAGACAGTAATCACGCAGCTCAGCAGGCCCAGATCACGTGACTGAGCATGCACTGTTCACGTGGCTGATCATGCACTGATCACGTAACTGATCATGCACTGATCACGTGGCTATCATGCACTGATCACGTGGCTGATCATACACTGTTCACGTGTCTGACCATGCACTGATCACGTGGCTGATCATACACTGCTCACGTAACTGATCATGCACTGATCACGTGGCTGATCATGCACTGATCACGTGGCTGATCATGCACTGATCACGTGGCTGATCATACACTGATCACGTGACTGATCATGCACTGATCATCTGGCTATCATGCACTCATTCACTGGCTATCGTGCACTGATCACGTGGCTGATCATGCACTGATCACGTGACTGATCATGCACTGATCACGTCTATATCATGCACTGATCACGTGACTGATCATGCACTGATCACCCGGATGATCATGCACTGATCACGTGACTGATCATGCACTGATCACGTGGCTATCATGCACTGCTCACGTGGCTGATCATGCAATGATCACGTAGCTACCATGTACTGGTCACGTGACTGATCATGCACTGATCACGTAATTGATCATGCACTGATCACGTGACTGATCATGCACTGATCACGTGACTGATCATGCACTGATCACGTGACTGATCATGCACTGATCACGTGGCTATCATGCACTGATCACGTGGCTGATCATGCACTGATCACGTGGCTATCATGCACTGATCACGTGACTGATCATGCACTGATCACGTAATTGATCATGCACTGATCACGTGGCTGATCATGCACTGATCACGTGGCTGATCATGCACTGATCACGTGACTGATCATGCACTGATCACGTGACTGATCATGCACTGATCACGTGGCTATCATGCACTACTCACGTGGCTGATCATGCAATGATCATGTAGCTACCATGTACTGGTCACGTGACTGATCATACACCCATCAGGTGACTGATCATGCACTGATCACGTGGCTATCATGCACTGATCACGTGGCTGATCATGCACTGATCACGTGCCTGATCATGCACTGATCACGTGACTGATCATGCACTGATCACGTGGCTGATCATGCACTGATCACGTGGCTGATCATGCACTGATCACGTGGCTGATCATGCACTGATACCGTGACTGAGCATGGACTGATCACATGACTATCATGTAGTGATCACGTGACTTAATGGCGCTGATCATGTGACTGATCATGCGCTGATCATGTTTGCTATCATACACTGATCATGTGCCTCTGGAGGCAATAAACAAAGAGCTGAGTAGGCACGAATCAAACAGTCAGCAGGCAATAATCATGGAACTCAGTGTGAGGAATCATGCTGCTCAGCTGGCAATAATCAAGCAGCTGAGCAGGCAGGAATTACGCAGCACAGCTGGCAATTGTCAAGCAGATGAGCAGACAGTAATCACGCAGCTCAGCAGGCCCTGATCACGTGACTGAGCAGGCACTGTTCACGTGGCTGATCATACACTGATCACGTGATGATCATGCACTGATCACTTGGATATCATGCACTGATCACGTGGCTGATCATACACTGTTCACGTGTCTGACCATGCACTGATCACGTGGCTGATCATACACTGCTCACGTAACTGATCATGCACTGATCACGTGGCTATCATGCACTGATCACGTGGCTGAACATGCACTGTTCACGTGGCTGATCACACACCTGTCACGTGACATATCATGCACTGATCACGTGGCACTCATGCACTGATCACGTGGCTGATCATACTCTGATCACGTAACTCATCATGCACACATCACGTGGCTATCATGCACTGCTCACGTGGCTCGTCATGGAATGATCACGTAGCTACCATATACTGGTCACGTGACTGATCATGCACAGATCACGTAAATGATCATGCACTGTTCACGTGACTGATCATGTACTGATCACGTGACTGATCATGCACTGATCACGTGGCTATCATGCACTGCTCACGTGGCTGATCATGCAACGATCACGTAGCAACCATGTACTGGTCACGTGACTGATCATGCACTGATCACGTAATTGATCATGCACTGATCACGTGGCTCATCATGCACTGATCACGTGGCTGATCATGCACTGATCACGTGGCTGATCATGCACTGATCACGTGGCTATCATGCACTGATCACGTGGCTGATCATGCACTGATCACGTGACTGATCATGCACTGATCACGTGGCTGATCATGCACTGATCACGTGGCTATCATGCACTGATCACGTGACTGATCATGCACTGATCACGTGACTGATCATGCACTGATCACGTGGCTTATCATGCACTGATCATGTGACTGATCATGCACTGATCATGTTTGGTGTCATACACTGATCATGTGCCTCTGGAGGCAATGAACATAGAGCTGAGTAGGCAGGAATCAGTCAGCATGCAATAATCATGGAACTCAGCTCTGAGAAATCATGCTGCTCAGCTGGCAATAATCAAGCAGATGAGCAGGCAGGAATTACGCAGCACAGGTGGCAATTGTCAAGCAGATGACAGGCAGGAATCGTGCAGCTCAGCTGGCAATTGTCAAGCAGATGAGCAGACAGTAATCACGCAGCTCAGCAGGCACTGATCACGTGACTGAGCATGCACTGATCACGTGGCTGATCACACACTGATCACGTGACTGATCATGCACTGATCACGTGACTGATCATGCACTGATCACGTGGCTATCATGCACTGATCACGTGGCTGATCATGCACTGATCACGGACTGATCATGCACTGATCACGGGCTATCATGCACTGACTACATGACTCATGCACTGATCACGTGGCTGATCATGCACTGATCACGTGACTGATCATGCACTGATCACGTGACTGATCATGCACTGATCACGTGGCTGATCATGCACTGATCACGTGGCTATCATGCACTGATCACGTGGCTGATCATGCAATGATCACGTAGCTACCATGCACTGATCACGTGACTGATCATGCACTGATCACGTGACTGATCATGCACTGATCACGTGGCTGATCATGCACTGATCACGTGACTGATCATGCACTGATCACGTGACTGATCATGCACTGATCACGTGGCTATCATGCACTGATCACGTGGCTGATCATGCACTGATCACGTGGCTGATCATGCACTGATCACGCAGCTACCATGTACTTGTCACATGCAATGATCATGTAGCTACCATGTACTGGTCACGTGAATGATCATGCACCCATCACGTGACTGATCATGCACTGATCACGTGGCTATCATGCACTGATCACGTGACTGATCATGCACTGATCACGTCTATATCATGCACTGATCACGTGACTGATCATGCACTGATCACGTGGCTGATCATGCACTGATACCGTGACTGAGCATGGACTGATCACATGACTATCATGTAGTGATCACGTGACTTAATGGCGCTGATCATGTGACTGATCATGCGCTGATCATGTTTGCTATCATACACTGATCATGTGCCTCTGGAGGCAATAAACAAAGAGCTGAGTAGGCACGAATCAAACAGTCAGCAGGCAATAATCATGGAACTCAGGTGTGAGGAATCATGCTGCTCAGCTGGCAATAATCAAGCAGCTGAGCAGGCAGTAATTACGCAGCACAGCTGACAACTGTCAAGCAGATGACAGGCAGGAATCGTGCAGCTCAGCTGGCAATTGTCAAGCAGATGAGCAGACAGTAATCACGCAGCTCAGCAGGCCCTGATCACGTGACTGAGCATGCACTGTTCACGTGGCTGATCATACACTGATCACGTAACTGATCATGCACTGATCACGTGGCTATCATGCACTGATCACGTGGCTGATCATACACTGTTCACGTGTCTGACCATGCACTGATCACGTGGCTGATCATACACTGCTCACGTAACTGATCATGCACTGATCACGTGGCTGATCATGCACTGATCACGTGGCTGATCATGCACTGATCACTGGCTGATCATACACTGATCACGTGACTGATCATGCACTGATCACTGGCTATCATGCACTGATCACTGGCTATCATGCACTGATCACGTGGCTGATCATGCACTGATCACGTGACTGATCATGCACTGATCACGTCTATATCATGCACTGATCACATGACTGATCATGCACTGATCACCGATGATCATGCACTGATCATGTGACTGATCATGCACTGATCACGTGGCTATCATGCACTGATCACGTGGCTGATCATGCACTGATCACGTAGCTATCATGCACTGATCACGTGACTGATCATGCACTGATCACGTGGCTATCATGCACTGATCACGTGGCTGATCATGCACTGATCACGTGCTGATCATGCACTGATCACGTGGCTGATCACACATGATCACGTGACTGATCATGCACTGATCACGTGGCTATCATGCACTGATCACGTGGCTGATCATGCACTGATCACGTGGCTATCATGCACTGATCACGTGGCTGATCATGCACTGATCACGTGACTGATCATGCACTGATCACGTGGCTATCATGCACTGATCACGTGGCTATCATGCACTGATCACGTGGCTGATCATGCACTGATCACGTAGCTGATCATGCACTGATCACGTGACTGATCATGCACTGATCACGTGATTGATCATGCACTGATCACGTGACTGATCATGCACTGATCACGTGACTGATCATGCACTGATCACGTGACTGATCATGCACTGATCACGTGGCTATCATGCACTGATCACGTGGCTGATCATGCACTGATCACGTAGCTACCATGCACTGGTCACGTGACTGATCATGCACTGATCACGTAATTGATCATGCACTGATCACGTGGCTGATCATGCACTGATCACGTGGCTGATCATGCACTGATCACGTGACTGATCATGCACTGATCACGTGACTGATCATGCACTGATCACGTGGCTATCATGCACTGATCACGTGGCTGATCATGCACTGATCACGTGACTGATCATGCACTGATCACGTGACTGATCATGCACTGATCACGTGACTGATCATGCACTGATCACGTGGCTATCATGCACTATCACGTGGCTGATCATGCAATGATCATGTAGCTACCATGTACCTGTCAGTGACTGATCATACACTGATCACGTGACTGATCATGCACTGATCACGTGGCTATCATGCACTGATCACGTGGCTGATCATGCACTGATCACGTGCCTGATCATGCACTGATCACGTGACTGATCATGCACTGATCACGTAGCTATCATGCACTGATCACTGGCTGATCATGCACTGATCACGTGGCTGATCATGCACTGATCACGTGACTGATCATGCACTGATCACGTGACTATCATGCACTGATCACGTGGCTATCATGCACTATCACGTGGCTGATCATGCATGATCATGTAGCTACCATGTACTGGTCACGTGACTGATCATACACTGATCACGTGACTGATCATGCACTGATCACGTGGCTATCATGCACTGATCACGTGACTGATCATGCACTGATCACGTCTATATCATGCACTGATCACGTGACTGATCATGCACTGATCACGTGGATGATCATGCACTGATCACGTGACTGATCATGCACTGATCACGTGGCTGATCATGCACTGATCACGTGACTGATCATGCACTGATCACGTGGCTATCATGCACTGATCACGTGGCTGATCATGCACTGATCATGTAGCTACCATGTACTGATCACGTGACTGATCATGCACTGATCACGTGACTGATCATGCACTGATCACGTCTATCATGCACTGATCACGTGACTGATCATGCACTGATCACGTGGCTGATCATGCACTGATCACGTGACTGATCATGCACTGATCACGTGGCTGATCATGCACTGATCACGTGACTGATCATGCACTGTTCACGTGACTGATCATGCACTGATCACGTGACTGATCATGCACTGATCACGTGGCTATCATGCACTATCACGTGGCTGATCATGCACTGATCACGTAGCTACCATGTACTGGTCACGTGACTGATCATGCACTGATCACGTGACTGATCATGCACTGATCACGTGGCTATCATGCACTGATCACGTGGCTGATCATACACTGATCACGTGCCTGATCATGCACTGATCACGTGACTGATCATGCACTGATCACGTGGCTATCATGCACTGATCACGTGGCTGATCATGCACTGATCACGTGGCTGATCATGCACTGATACGTGACTGATCATGCACTGATCACGTGACTATCATGCACTGATCACGTGGCTATCATGCACTGATCACGTGGCTGATCATGCACTGATCATGTAGCTACCATGCACTGGTCACGTGACTGATCATGCACTGATCACGTGACTGATCATGCACTGATCACGTGGCTATCATGCACTGATCACGTGACTGATCATGCACTGATCACGTCTATATCATGCACTGATCACGTGACTGATCATGCACTGATCACGTGGCTGATCATGCACTGATCACGTGACTGATCATGCACTGATCACGTGGCTGATCATGCACTGATCACGTGACTTATCATGCACTGTTAACGTGAGTGATCATGCACTGATCACGTGACTGATCATGCACTGATCACGTGGCTATCATGCACTACTCACGTGGCTGATCATGCAATGATCATGTAGCTACCATGTACTGGTCACGTGACTGATCATACACCCATCAGGTGACTGATCATGCACTGATCACGTGGCTATCATGCACTGATCACGTGGCTGATCATGCACTGATCACCTGCCTGGTCATGCACAGATCACGTGACAAATCATGAACTGATCACATAGCTATCATGAACTGATCACCTGGCTGATCATGCACTGATCACGTGGCTGATCATGCACTGATACCGTGACTGAGCATGGACTGATCACATGACTATCATTTAGTGATCACGTGACTTAATGGCGCTGATCATGTGACTGATCATGCGCTGATCATGTTTGCTATCATACACTGATCATGTGCCTCTGGAGGCAATAAACAAAGAGCTGAGTAGGCACGAATCAAACAGTCAGCAGGCAATAATCATGGAACTCAGGTGTGAGGAATCATGCTGCTCAGCTGGCAATAATCAAGCAGCTGAGCAGGCAGGAATTACGCAGCACAGCTGATAATTGTCAAGCAGATGACAGGCAGGAATCGTGCAGCTCAGCTGGCAATTGTCAAGCAGATGAGCAGACGGTAATCACGCAGCTCAGCAGGCCCAGAACACGTGACTGAGCATGCACTGTTCACGTGGCTGATCATGCACTGATCACGTGACTGATCATGCACTGATCACGTGGCTATCATGCACTGATCACGTGGCTGATCACACACTGCTCACGTAACTGATCATGCACTGATCACGTGGCTATCATGCACTGATCACGTGGCTGATCATGCACTGATCACGTGTCTGATCATGCACTGATCACGTGGCTGATCATGCACTGATCACGTAACTGATCATGCACTGATCACGTGGCTGATCATGCACTGATCAGTTGGCTATCATGCACTTTTCACTTGGCTGATCATACACTGATCACGTGACTGATCATGCACTGATCATCTGGCTATCATGCACTCATTAACTGGCTATCATGCACTGATCACGTGGTTGATCATACACTGATCACGTGACTGATCATGCACTGATCACGTCTATATCATGCACTGATCACATGACTGCCCATGCACTGATCACCCGGATGATCATACACTGATCATGCGACTGATCATGCACTGATCACGTGGCTATCATGCACTGATCACGTGGCTGATCATGCACTGATCACGTAGCTATCATGCACTGATCACGTGACTGATCATGCACTGATCACGTGGCTATCATGCACTGATCACGTGGCTATCATGCACTGATCACGTGGCTGATCATGCACTGATCACGTAGCTATCATGCACTGATCACGTGACTGATCATGCACTGATCACGTAATTGATCATGCACTGATCACGTGACTTATCATGCACTGTTAACGTGAGTGATCATGCACTGATCACGTGACTGATCATGCACTGATCACGTGGCTATCATGCACTATTCACGTGGCTGATCATGCAATGATCATGTAGCTACCATGTACCGGTCAGGTGACTGATCATACACCCATCAGGTGACGGATCATGCACTGATCACGTGGCTATCATGCACTGTTCACGTGGCTGATCATACACTGATCACCTGCCTGGTCATGCACAGATCACGTGACAAATCATGAACTGATCACATAGCTATCATGAACTGATCACCTGGCTGATCATGCACTGATCACGTGGCTGATCATGCACTGATACCGTGACTGAGCATGGACTGATCACATGACTATCATGTAGTGATCACGTGACTTAATGGCGCTGATCATGTGACTGATCATGCGCTGATCATGTTTGCTATCATACACTGATCATGTGCCTCTGGAGGCAATAAACAAAGAGCTGAGTAGGCACGAATCAAACAGTCAGCAGGCAATAATCATGGAACTCAGGTGTGAGGAATCATGCTGCTCAGCTGGCAATAATCAAGCAGCTGAGCAGGCAGGAATTACGCAGCACAGCTGATAATTGTCAAGCAGATGACAGGCAGGAATCGTGCAGCTCAGCTGGCAATTGTCAAGCAGATGAGCAGACGGTAATCACGCAGCTCAGCAGGCCCAGATCACGTGACTGAGCATGCACTGTTCACGTGGCTGATCATACACTGCTCACGTAACTGATAATGCACTGATCACGTGGCTATCATGCACTGATCACGTGGCTGATCATACACTGTTCACGTGTCTGACCATGCACTGATCACGTGGCTGATCATACACTGCTCACGTAACTGATCATGCACTGATCACGTGGCTGATCATACACTGATCAGTTGGCTATCATGCACTTATTACTTGGCTGATCATACACTGATCACGTGACTGATCATGCACTGATCAAGTGGCTATCATGCACTCATTAACTGGCTATCATGCACTGATCACGTGGTTGATCATACACTGATCACGAGACTGATCATGCACTAATCACGTCTATATCATGCACTGATCACATGACTGCCCATGCACTGATCACCCGGATGATCATACACTGATCATGCGACAGATCATGCACTGATCACGTGGCTATCATGCACTGCTCACGCGGCTGTTCATGCAATGATCACGTAGCTACCATGTACTGGTCACGTGAGTGATCATGCACTGATCACGTAATTCATCATGCACTGATCAGGTGACTTATCATGCACTGTTAACGTGAGTGATCATGCACTGATCACGTGACTGATCATGCACTGATCACGTGGCTATCATGCACTGCTCACGTGGCTGATCATGCAATGATCACCTAGCTACCATATACTGGTCACGTGACTGATCATGCACTGATCACGTAATTGATCATGCACTGATCACGTGGCTGATCATGCACTGATCACGTGACTGATCATGCACTGATCACGTGACTGATCATGCACTGATCACGTGACTGATCATGCACTGATCACCTGCCTGGTCATGCACAGATCACGTGACAAATCATGAACTGATCACATAGCTATCATGAACTGATCACCTGGCTGATCATGCACTGATCACGTGGCTGATCATGCACTGATACCGTGACTGAGCATGGACTGATCACATGACTATCATGTAGTGATCACGTGACTTAATGGCGCTGATCATGTGACTGATCATGCACTGATCATGTTTGCTATCATATACTGATCATGTGCCTCTGGAGGCAATAAACAAAGAGCTGAGTAGGCACGAATTATACAGTCAGCAGGCAATAATCATGGAACTCAGCTGTGAGGAATCATGCTGCTCAGCTGGCAATAATCAAGCAGCTGAGCAGGCAGGAATTACGCAGCACAGCTGTCAATTGTCAAGCAGATGACAGGCAGGAATCGTGCAGCTCAGCTGGCAATTGTCAAGCAGATGAGCAGACAGTAATCACGCAGCTCAGCAGGCCCTGATCACGTGACTGAGCAGGCACTGTTCACGTGGCTGATCATACACTGATCACGTGATGATCATGCACTGATCACTTGGATATCATGCACTGATCACGTGGCTGATCATACACTGTTCACGTGTCTGACCATGCACTGATCACGTGGCTGATCATACACTGCTCACGTAACTGATCATGCACTGATCACGTGGCTATCATGCACTGATCACGTGGCTGAACATGCACTGTTCACGTGGCTGATAACACACCTGTCACGTGACATATCATGCACTGATCACGTGGCACTCATGCACTGATCACGTGGCTGATCATACTCTGCTCACGTAACTCATCATGCACACATCACGTGGCTATCATGCACTGCTCACGTGGCTCGTCATGGAATGATCACATAGCTACCATATACTGGTCACGTGACTGATCATGCACAGATCACGTAAATGATCATGCACTGTTCACGTGACTGATCATGTACTGATCACGTGACTGATCATGCACTGATCACGTGGCTATCATGCACTGCTCACGTGGCTGATCATGCAACGATCACGTAGCAACCATGTACTGGTCACGTGACTGATCATGCACTGATCACGTAATTGATCCTGCACTGATCACGTGGCTCATCATGCACTGATCACGTGGCTGATCACACATGTATCACGTGACTGATCATGCACTGATCACGTGGCTCTCATGCACTGATCACGTGGCTATCATGCACTGATCACGTGGATATCATGCACTGATCACGTGGCTGATCACACACGTATCACATGACTGATCATGCACTGATCACGTGGCTATCATGCACTGATCACGTGGCTATCATGCACTGATCACGTGGCTGATCATGCAATGATCACGTAGCTACCATGTACTGGTCACGTGACTGATCATGCACTGATCACGTAATTGATCATGCACTGATCAGGTGACTGATCATGCACTGATCACGTGAGTGATCATGCACTGATCACGTGACTGATCATGCACTGATCACGTGGCTATCATGCACTGATCATGTGGCTGATCATGCAACTGATCACCTAGCTATCATACACTGATCACGTGACTGATCATGCACTGATCACGTGGCTGATCATGCACTGATCACGTGGCTGATCATGCACTGATCACGTGGCTGATCATGCACTGATCACGTGACTGATCATGCACTGATCACGTGACTGATCATGCACTGATCACGTGGCTATCATGCACTGATCACTTGGCTGATCATGCACTGATCACGTGCCTGATCATGCACTGATCACATGACTGATCATGCACTGATCACGTGACTGATCATGCACTGATCACGTGGCTATCATGCACTACTCACGTGGCTGATCATGCAATGATCATGTAGCTACCATGTACTGGTCAGTGACTGATCATACACTGATCAGGTGACGGATCATGCACTGATCACGTGGCTATCATGCACTGATCACGTGGCTGATCATACACTGATCACGTGCCTGGTCATGCACTGATCACGTGACAAATCATGAACTGATCACATAGCTATCATGAACTGATCACGTGGCTGATCATGCACTGATCACGTGGCTGATCATGCACTGATACCGTGACTGAGCATGGACTGATCACATGACTATCATGCACTGATCACGTGGCTATCATGCACTATCACGTGGCTGATCATGCACTGATCATGTAGCTACCATGTACTGGTCACGTGAATGATCATACACCCATCAGGTGACTGATCATGCACTGATCACGTGGCTATCATGCACTGATCACGTGACTGATCATGCACTGATCACGTCTATATCATGCACTGATCACATGACTGCCCATGCACTGATCACGTGGATGATCATACACTGATCATGTGACAGATCATGCACTGATCACGTGGCTGATCATGCACTGATCACGTGACTATCATGCACTGTTAACGTGAGTGATCATGCACTGATCACGTGACTGATCATGCACTGATCACGTGGCTATCATGCACTACTCACGTGGCTGATCATGCAATGATCATGTAGCTACCATGTACTGGTCAGGTGACTGATCATACACCCATCAGGTGATTGATCATGCACTGATCACGTGGCTATCATGCACTGATCACGTGGCTGATCATGCACTGATCACGTGCCTGATCATGCACAGATCACGTGACAAATCATGAACTGATCACATAGCTATCATGACTGATCACGTGGCTGATCATGCACTGATCACGTGGCTGATCATGCACTGATACCGTGACTGATCATGCACTGATCACATGACTATCATGCACTGATCACGTGCTATCATGCACTGATCACGTGGCTGATCATGCACTGATCATGTAGCTATCATGCACTGATCACGTGACTGATCATGCACTGATCACGTGACTGATCATGCACTGATCACGTGGCTATCATGCACTTATCACGTGACTGATCATGCACTGATCACGTCTATATCATGCAGTGATCACATGACTGCTCATGCACTGATCACGTGGCTGATCATACACTAATCACGTGCTATCATGCACTGATCACGTGGCTGATCATGCAGTGATCAGGTGACTATCATGCACTGTTAACGTGAGTGATCATGCACTGATCACGTGACTGATCATGCACTGATCACGTGGCTATCATGCACTGATCACGTGGCTGATCATACACTGCTCACGTAACTGATAATGCTCTGATCAAGTGGCTATCATGCACTGATCACGTGGCTATCATACACTGTTCACGTGGCTATCATGCACTGATCACGTGGCTGACACACTGCTCACGTGACTATCATGCACTGATCACGTGGCTATCATACACTGATCAGTTGGCTATCATGCACTGTTTACTTGGCTGATCAAACACTGATCACGTGACTGATAATGCACTGATCATCTGGCTATCGTGCACTGATTAGTGGCTATCGTGCACTGATCACGTGGCTGATCATACACTGATCACGAGACTGATCATGCACTAATCACGTCTATATCATGCACTGATCACACGACTGCCCATGCACTGATCACCCGGATGATCATACACTGATCATGCGACAGATCATGCACTGATCACGTGGCTATCATGCACTGCTCACGCGGCTGTTCATGCAATGATCACGTAGCTACCATGTACTGGTCACGTGAGTATCATGCACTGATCACGTAATTGATCATGCACTGATCAGGTGACTTATCATGCACTGTTAACGAGTGATCATGCACTGATCACGTGACTGATCATGCACTGATCACGTGGCTATCATGCACTACTCACGTGGCTGATCATGCAATGATCATGTAGCTACCATGTACGGTCAGGTGACTGATCATACACCCATCAGGTGACGGATCATGCACTGATCACGTGGCTATCATGCACTGTTCACGTGGCTGATCATACACTGATCACCTGCCTGGTCATGCACAGATCACGTGACAAATCATGAACTGATCACATAGCTATCATGAACTGATCACCTGGCTGATCATGCACTGATCACGTGGCTGATCATGCACTGATACTGTGACTGAGCATGGACTGATCACATGACTATCATGTAGTGATCACGTGACTTAATGGCGCTGATCATGTGACTGATCATGCACTGATCATGTTTGCTATCATACACTGATCATGTGCCTCTGGAGGCAATAAACAAAGAGCTGAGTATGCACGAATCAAACAGTCAGCAGGCAATAATCATGGAACTCAGGTGTGAGGAATCATGCTGCTCAGCTGGCAATAATCAAGCAGCTGAGCAGGCAGGAATTACGCAGCACAGCTGATAATTCAAGCAGTGACACAGGAATCGTGCAGCTCATGGCAATTGTCAAGCAGATGAGCAGACGGTAATCACGCAGTTCAGCAGGCCCAGAACACGTGACTGAGCATGCACTGTTCACGTGGCTGATCATACGCTGCTCACGTAACTGATAATGCACTGATCACGTGGCTATCATGCACTGATCACGTGGCTGATCATACACTGCTCACGTAACTGATAATGCACTGATCACGTGGCTATCATGCACTGATCACGTGGCTGATCATACACTGTTCACGTGTCTGACCATGCACTGATCACGTGGCTGATCATACACTGCTCACGTAACTGAGCATGCACTGATCACGTGGCTGATCATACACTGATCAGTTGGCTATCATGCACTTCTCACTTGGCTGATCATACACTGATCACGTGACTGATAATGCACTGATCATCTGGCTATCGTGCACTCATCAACTGGCTATCGTGCACTGATCACGTGGCTGATCATACACTGATCACGAGACTGATCATGCACTAATCACGTCTATATCATGCACTGATCACATGACTGCCCATGCACTGATCACGCGGATGATCATACACTGATCATGCGACAGATCATGCACTGATCACGTGGCTATCATGCACTGCTCACGCGGCTGTTCATGCACTGATCACGTAGCTATCATGCACTGGTCACGTGACTGATCATGCACTGATCACGTGGCTATCATGCAGTGATCACGTGGCTATCATGCACTGATCACGCGGCTGATCACGCACTGATCACGTAGCTACCATGCACTGATCATGTGACTGATCATGCACTGATCACGTGACTGATCATGCACTGATCAGGTGACTTATCATGCACTGTTAACGTGAGTGATCATGCACTGATCACGTGACTGATCATGCGCTGATCACGTGGCTATCATGCACTACTCACGTGGCTGATCATGCAATGATCATGTAGCTACCATGTACCGGTCAGGTGACTGATCATACACCGATCAGGTGACAGATCATGCACTGATCACGTGGCTATCATGCACTGTTCACGTGGCTGATCATACACTGATCACCTGCCTGGTCATGCACAGATCACGTGACAGATCATGCACTGATCACGTAGCTATCATGAACTGATCACGTGGCTGATCATGCACTGATCACGTGGCTGATCATGCACTGATACCGTGACTGAGCATGGACTGATCACATGACTATCATGTAGTGATCACGTGACTTAATGGCGCTGATCATGTGACTGATCATGCGCTGATCATGTTTGCTATCATACACTGATCATGTGCCTCTGGAGGCAATAAACAAAGAGCTGAGTAGGCACGAATCAAACAGTCAGCAGGCAATAATCATGGAACTCAGGTGTGAGGAATCATGCTGCTCAGCTGGCAATAATCAAGCAGCTGAGCAGGCAGGAATTACGCAGCACAGCTGATAATTGTCAAGCAGATGACAGGCAGGAATCGTGCAGCTCAGCTGGCAATTGTCAAGCAGATGAGCAGACGGTAATCACGCAGCTCAGCAGGCCCAGATCACGTGACTGAGCATGCACTGTTCACGTGGCTGATCAAACGCTGCTCACGTAACTGATAATGCACTGATCACGTGGCTATCATGCACTGATCACGTGGCTGATCATACACTGTTCACGTGTTTGACAATGCACTGATCAAGTGGCTATCATGCACTGATCACGTGGCTGATTATGCACTGTTCACGTGTCTGACCATGCACTGATCACGTGGCTGATCATACACTGCTCACGTAACTGATCATGCACTGATCACGTGGCTGATCATACACTGATCAGTTGGCTATCATGCACTTTTTACTTGGCTGATCAAACACTGATCACGTGACTGATAATGCACTGATCATCTGGCTATCGTGCACTCATTAACTGGCTATCGTGCACTGATCACGTGGTTGATCATACACTGATCACGAGACTGATCATGCACTAATCACGTCTATATCATGCACTGATCACATGACTGCCCATGCACTGATCACCCGGATGATCATACACTGATCATGCGACAGATCATGCACTGATCACGTGGCTATCATGCACTGCTCACGCGGCTGTTCATGCAATGATCACGTAGCTACCGTGTACTGGTCACGTGAGTGATCATACACTGATCACGTAATTGATCATGCACTGATCAGGTGACTTATCATGCACTGTTAACGTGAGTGATCATGCACTGATCACGTGACTGATCATGCACTGATCACGTGGCTATCATGCACTACTCACGTGGCTGATCATGCAATGATCATGTAGCTACCATGTACCGGTCAGGTGAATGATCATACACCCATCAGGTGACGGATCATGCACTGATCACGTGGCTATCATGCACTGTTCACGTGGCTGATCATACACTGATCACCTGCCTGGTCATGCACAGATCACGTGACAAATCATGAACTGATCACATAGCTATCATGAACTGATCACCTGGCTGATCATGCACTGATCACGTGGCTGATCATGCACTGATACCGTGACTGAGCATGGACTGATCACATGACTATCATGTAGTGATCACGTGACTTAATGGCGCTGATCATGTGACTGATCATGCGCTGATCATGTTTGCTATCATACACTGATCATGTGCCTCTGGAGGCAATAAACAAAGAGCTGAGTAGGCACGAATCAAACAGTCAGCAGGCAATAATCATGGAACTCAGGTGTGAGGAATCATGCTGCTCAGCTGGCAATAATCAAGCAGCTGAGCAGGCAGGAATTACGCAGCACAGCTGATAATTGTCAAGCAGATGACAGGCAGGAATCGTGCAGCTCAGCTGGCAATTGTCAAGCAGATGAGCAGACGGTAATCACGCAGCTCAGCAGGCCCAGATCACGTGACTGAGCATGCACTGTTCACGTGGCTGATCATACGCTGCTCACGTAACTGATAATGCACTGATCACGTGGCTATCATGCACTGATCACGTGGCTGATCATACACTGCTCACGTAACTGATAATGCACTGATCACGTGGCTATCATGCACAGATCACGTGGCTGATCATACACTGTTCACGTGTTTGACCATGCACTGATCACGTGGCTGATCATACACTGCTCACGTAACTGATCATGCACTGATCACGTGGCTGATCATACACTGATCAGTTGGCTATCATGCACTTATTACTTGGCTGATCATACACTGATCACGTGACTGATAATGCACTGATCATCTGGCTATCGTGCACTCATTAACTGGCTATCGTGCACTGATCACGTGATTGATCATACACTGATCACGAGACTGATCATGCACTAATCACGTCTATATCATGCACTGATCACATGACTGCCCATGCACTGATCACGTGGATGATCATACACTAATCATGTGACAGATCATGCACTGATCACGTGGCTGATCATGCACTGATCAGGTGACTTATCATGCACTGTTAACGTGAATGATCATGCACTGATCACGTGACTGATCATGCACTGATCACGTGGCTATCATGCACTACTCACGTGGCTGATCATGCAATGATCATGTAGCTACCATGTACCGGTCAGGTGACTGATCATACACCCATCAGGTGACGGATCATGCACTGATCACGTGGCTATCATGCACTGTTCACGTGGCTGATCATACACTGATCACCTGCCTGGTCATGCACAGATCACGTGACAAATCATGAACTGATCACATAGCTATCATGAACTGATCACCTGGCTGATCATGCACTGATCACGTGGCTGATCATGCACTGATACCGTGACTGAGCATGGACTGATCACATGACTATCATGTAGTGATCACGTGACTTAATGGCGCTGATCATGTGACTGATCATGCGCTGATCATGTTTGCTATCATACACTGATCATGTGCTTCTGGAGGCAATAAACAAAGAGCTGAGTATGCACGAATCAAACAGTCAGCAGGCAATAATCATGGAACTCAGGTGTGAGGAATCATGCTGCTCAGCTGGCAATAATCAAGCAGCTGAGCAGGCAGGAATTACGCAGCACAGCTGATAATTGTCAAGCAGATGACAGGCAGGAATCGTGCAGCTCAGCTGGCAATTGTCAAGCAGATGAGCAGAGGGTAATCACGCAGCTCAGCAGGCCCAGATCACGTGACTGAGCATGCACTGTTCACGTGGCTGATCATACGCTGCTCACGTAACTGATAATGCACTGATCACGTGACTATCATGCACTGATCACGTGGCTGATCATACACTGTTCACGTAACTGATAATGCACTGATCAAGTGGCTATCATGCACTGATCACGTGGCTGATCATACACTGTTCACGTGTCTGAACATGCACTGATCACGTGGCTGATCATACACTGCTCACGTAACTGATCATGCACTGATCACGTGGCTGATCATACACTGATCAGTTGGCTATCATGCACTTTTTACTTGGCTGATCAAACACTGATCACGTGACTGATAATGCACTGATCATCTGGCTATTGTGCACTCATTAACTGGCTATCGTGCACTGATCACGTGGTTGATCATACACTGATCACGAGACTGATCATGCACTAATCACGTCTATATCATGCACTGATCACATGACTGCCCATGCACTGATCACCCGGATGATCATACACTGATCATGCGACAGATCATGCACTGATCACGTGGCTATCATGCACTGCTCACGCGGCTGTTCATGCAATGATCACGTAGCTACCATGTACTGGTCACGTGAGTGATCATGCACTGATCACGTAATTGATCATGCACTGATCAGGTGACTTATCATGCACTGTTAACGTGAGTGATCATGCACTGATCACGTGACTGATCATGCACTGATCACGTGGCTATCATGCACTACTCACGTGGCTGATCATGCAATGATCATGTAGCTACCATGTACCGGTCAGGTGACTGATCATACACCCATCAGGTGACGGATCATGCACTGATCACGTGGCTATCATGCACTGTTCACGTGGCTGATCATACACTGATCACCTGCCTGGTCATGCACAGATCACGTGACAAATCATGAACTGATCACATAGCTATCATGAACTGATCACCTGGCTGATCATGCACTGATCACGTGGCTGATCATGCACTGATACCGTGACTGAGCATGGACTGATCACATGACTATCATGTAGTGATCACGTGACTTAATGGCGCTGATCATGTGACTGATCATGCGCTGATCATGTTTGCTATCATACACTGATCATGTGCCTCTGGAGGCAATAAACAAAGAGCTGAGTAGGCACGAATCAAACATTCAGCAGGCAATAATCATGGAACTCAGGTGTGAGGAATCATGCTGCTCAGCTGGCAATAATCAAGCAGCTGAGCAGGCAGGAATTACGCAGCACAGCTGATAATTGTCAAGCAGATGACAGGCAGGAATCGTGCAGCTCAGCTGGCAATTGTCAAGCAGATGAGCAGACGGTAATCACGCAGCTCAGCAGGCCCAGATCACGTGACTGAGCATGCACTGTTCACGTGGCTGATCATACGCTGCTCACGTAACTGATAATGCACTGATCACGTGGCTATCATGCACTGATCACGTGGCTGATCATACACTGCTCACGTAACTGATAATGCACTGATCACGTGGCTATCATGCACTGATCACGTGGCTGATCATACACTGTTCACGTGTTTGACCATGCACTGATCACGTGGCTGATCATACACTGCTCACGTAACTGATCATGCACTGATCACGTGGCTGATCATACTCTGATCAGTTGGCTATCATGCACTTATTACTTGGCTGATCATACACTGATCACGTGACTGATAATGCACTGATCATCTGGCTATCGTGCACTCATTAACTGGCTATCGTGCACTGATCACGTGATTGATCATACACTGATCACGAGACTGATCATGCACTAATCACGTCTATATCATGAACTGATCACATGACTGCCCATGCACTGATCACGTGGATGATCATACACTAATCATGTGACAGATCATGCACTGATCACGTGGCTGATCATGCACTGATCAGGTGACTTATCATGCACTGTTAACGTGAATGATCATGCACTGATCACGTGACTGATCATGCACTGATCACGTGGCTCTCATGCACTACTCACGTGGCTGATCATGCAATGATCATGTAGCTACCATGTACCGGTCAGGTGACTGATCATACACCCATCAGGTGACGGATCATGCACTGATCACGTGGCTATCATGCACTGTTCACGTGGCTGATCATACACTGATCACCTGCCTGGTCATGCACAGATCACGTGACAAATCATGAACTGATCACATAGCTATCATGCACTGATCACCTGGCTGATCATGCACTGATCACGTGGATGATCATGCACTGATACCGTGACTGAGCATGGACTGATCACATGACTATCATGTAGTGATCACGTGGCTATCATGCACTACTCATGTGGCTGATCATGCAATGATCATGTAGCTACCATGTACAGGTCACGTGAATGATCATACACCCATCAGGTGACTGATCATGCACTGATCACGTGGCTATCATGCACTTATCACGAGACTGATCATGCACTGATCACGTCTATATCATGCACTGATCACATGACTGCCCATGCACTGATCACGTGGATGATCATACACTAATCATGTGACAGATCATGCACTGATCACGTGGCTGATCATGCACTGATCAGGTGACTTATCATGCACTGTTAACGTGAGTGATCATGCACTGATCACGTGACTGATCATGCACTGATCACGTGGCTATCATGCACTACTCACGTGGCTGATCATGCAATGATCATGTAGCTACCATGTACCGGTCAGGTGACTGATCATACACCCATCAGGTGACGGATCATGCACTGATCACGTGGCTATCATGCACTGTTCACGTGGCTGATCATACACTGATCACCTGCCTGGTCATGCACAGATCACGTGACAAATCATGAACTGATCACATAGCTATCATGAACTGATCACCTGGCTGATCATGCACTGATCACGTGGCTGATCATGCACTGATACCGTGACTGAGCATGGACTGATCACATGACTATCATGTAGTGATCACGTGACTTAATGGCGCTGATCATGTGACTGATCATGCGCTGATCATGTTTGCTATCATACACTGATCATGTGCCTCTGGAGGCAATAAACAAAGAGCTGAGTAGGCACGAATCAAACAGTCAGCAGGCAGTAATCATGGAACTCAGCTGTGAGGAATCATGCTGCTCAGCTGGCAATAATCAAGCAGCTGAGCAGGCAGGAATTACGCAGCACAGCTGATAATTGTCAAGCAGATGACAGGCAGGAATCGTGCAGCTCAGCTGGCAATTGTCAAGCAGATGAGCAGACGGTAATCACGCAGCTCAGCAGGCCCAGATCACGTGACTGAGCATGCACTGTTCACGTGGCTGATCATACGCTGCTCACGTAACTGATAATGCACTGATCACGTGGCTATCATGCACTGATCACGTGGCTGATCATACACTGCTCACGTAACTGATAATGCACTGATCAAGTAGCTATCATGCACTGATCACGTGGCTGATCATACACTGTTCACGTGTCTGACCATGCACTGATCACGTGGCTGATCATACACTGCTCACGTAACTGATCATGCACTGATCACGTGGCTGATCATACACTGATCAGTTGGCTATCATGCACTTTTTACTTGGCTGATCAAACACTGATCACGTGACTGATAATGCACTGATCATCTGGCTATCGTGCACTCATTAACTGGCTATCGTGCACTGATCACGTGGTTGATCATACACTGATCACGAGACTGATCATGCACTAATCACGTCTATATCATGCACTGATCACATGACTGCCCATGCACTGATCACCCGGATGATCATACACTGATCATGCGACAGATCATGCACTGATCACGTGGCTATCATGCACTGCTCACGCGGCTGTTCATGCAATGATCACGTAGCTACCATGTACTGGTCACGTGAGTGATCATGCACTGATCACGTAATTGATCATGCACTGATCAGGTGACTTATCATGCACTGTTAACGTGAGTGATCATGCACTGATCACGTGACTGATCATGCACTGATCACGTGGCTATCATGCACTACTCACGTGGCTGATCATGCAATGATCATGTAGCTACCATGTACCGGTCAGGTGACTGATCATACACCCATCAGGTGACGGATCATGCACTGATCACGTGGCTATCATGCACTGTTCACGTGGCTGATCATACACTGATCACCTGCCTGGTCATGCACAGATCACGTGACAAATCATGAACTGATCACATAGCTATCATGAACTGATCACCTGGCTGATCATGCACTGATCACGTGGCTGATCATGCACTGATACCGTGACTGAGCATGGACTGATCACATGACTATCATGTAGTGATCACGTGACTTAATGGCGCTGATCATGTGACTGATCATGCGCTGATCATGTTTGCTATCATACACTGATCATGTGCCTCTGGAGGCAATAAACAAAGAGCTGAGTAGGCACGAATCAAACAGTCAGCAGGCAATAATCATGGAACTCAGCTGTGAGGAATCATGCTGCTCAGCTGGCAATAATCAAGCAGCTGAGCAGGCAGGAATTACGCAGCACAGCTGACAATTGTCAAGCAGATGACAGGCAGGAATCGTGCAGCTCAGCTGGCAATTGTCAAGCAGATGAGCAGACGGTAATTACGCAGCTCAGCAGGCCCAGATCACGTGACTGATCATGCACTGATCACGTGACTGATCATGCACTGATCAGGTGACTTATCATGCACTGTTAACGTGAGTGAACATGCACTGATCACGTGACTGATCATGCACTGATCACGTGGCTATCATGCACTACTCACGTGGCTGATCATGCAATGATCATGTAGCTACCATGTACCGGTCAGGTGACTGATCATACACCCATCAGGTGACGGATCATGCACTGATCACGTGCCTATCATGCACTGTTCACGTGGCTGATCATACACTGATCACCTGCCTGGTCATGCACAGATCACGTGACAAATCATGAACTGATCACATAGCTATCATGAACTGATCACCTGGCTGATCATGCACTGATCACGTGGATGATCATGCACTGATAACGTGACTGAGCATGGACTGATCACGTGACTATCATGTAGTGATCACGTGGCTATCATGCACTACTCACGTGGCTGATCATGCAATGATCACGTAGCTACCATGTACAGGTCACGTGAATGATCATACACCCATCAGGTGACTGATCATGCACTGATCACGTGGCTATCATGCACTTATCACGAGACTGATCATGCACTGATCACGTCTAATCATGCAGTGATCACATGACTGCCCATGCACTGATCACGTGGATGATCATACACTAATCATGTGACAGATCATGCACTGATCACGTGGCTGATCATGCACTGATCAGGTGACTTATCATGCACTGTTAACGTGAGTGATCATGCACTGATCACGTGACTGATCATGCACTGATCACGTGGCTATCATGCACTACGCACGTGGCTGATCATGCAATGATCATGTAGCTACCATGTACCGGTCAGGTGACTGATCATACACCCATCAGGTGACGGATCATGCACTGATCACGTGGCTATCATGCACTGTTCACGTGGCTGATCATACACTGATCACCTGCCTGGTCATGCACAGATCACGTGACAAATCATGAACTGATCACATAGCTATCATGAACTGATCACCTGGCTGATCATGCACTGATCACGTGGCTGATCATGCACTGATACCGTGACTGAGCATGGACTGATCACATGACTATCATGTAGTGATCACGTGACTTAATGGCGCTGATCATGTGACTGATCATGCGCTGATCATGTTTGCTATCATACACTGATCATGTGCCTCTGGAGGCAATAAACAAAGAGCTGAGTAGGCACGAATCAAACAGTCAGCAGGCAATAATCATAGAACTCAGCTGTGAGGAATCATGCTGCTCAGCTGGCAATAATCAAGCAGCTGAGCAGGCAGGAATTACGCAGCACAGCTGACAATTGTCAAGCAGATGACAGGCAGGAATCGTGCAGCTCAGCTGGCAATTGTCAAGCAGATGAGCAGACGGTAATCACGCAGCTCAGCAGGCCCAGATCACGTGACTGAGCATGCACTGTTCACGTGGCTGATCATACGCTGCTCACGTAACTGATAATGCACTGATCACGTGGCTATCATGCACTGATCACGTGTCTGACCATGCACTGATCACGTGGCTGATCATACACTGCTCACGTAACTGATCATGCACTGATCACTTGGCTGATCATGCACTGATCAGTTGGATATCATGCACTTTTTACTTGGCTGATCAAACACTGATCACGTGACTGATAATGCACTGATCATCTGGCTATCGTGCACTCATTAACTGGCTATCGTGCACTGATCACGTGGTTGATCATACACTGATCACGAGACTGATCATGCACTAATCACGTCTATATCATGCACTGATCACATGACTGCCCATGCACTGATCACCCGGATGATCATACACTGATCATGCGACAGATCATGCACTGATCACGTGGCTATCATGCACTGCTCACGCGGCTGTTCATGCAATGATCACGTAGCTACCATGTACTGGTCACGTGAGTGATCATGCACTGATCACGTAATTGATCATGCACTGATCAGGTGACTTATCATGCACTGTTAACGTGAGTGATCATGCACTGATCACGTGACTGATCATGCACTGATCACGTGGCTATCATGCACTACTCACGTGGCTGATCATGCAATGATCACGTAGCTACCATGTACCGGTCAGGTGACTGATCATACACCCATCAGGTGACGGATCATGCACTGATCACGTGGCTATCATGCACTGTTCACGTGGCTGATCATACACTGATCACCTGCATGGTTATGCACAGATCACGTGACAAATCATGCACTGATCACATAGCTATCATGAACTGATCACCTGGCTGATCATGCACTGATCACGTGGCTGATCATGCACTGATACCGTGACTGAGCATGGACTGATCACGTGACTATCATGTAGTGATCACGTGGCTATCATGCACTACTCACGTGGCTGATCATGCAATGATCATGTAGCTACCATGTACAGGTCACGTGAATGATTATACACCCATCAGGTGACTGATCATGCACTGATCACGTGGATGATCATACACTAATCATGTGACAGATCATGCACTGATCACGTGGCTGATCATGCACTGATCAGGTGACTTATCATGCACTGTTAACGTGAGTGATCATGCACTGATCACGTGACTGATCATGCACTGATCACGTGGCTATCATGCACTACTCACGTGGCTGATCATGCAATGATCATGTAGCTACCATGTACCGGTCAGGTGACTGATCATACACCCATCAGGTGACGGATCATGCACTGATCACGTGGCTATCATGCACTGTTCACGTGGCTGATCATACACTGATCACCTGCCTGGTCATGCACAGATCACGTGACAAATCATGAACTGATCACATAGCTGATCATGAACTGATCACCTGGCTGATCATGCACTGATCACGTGGCTGATCATGCACTGATACCGTGACTGAGCATGGACTGATCACATGACTATCATGTAGTGATCACGTGACTTAATGGCGCTGATCATGTGACTGATCATGCGCTGATCATGTTTGCTATCATACACTGATCATGTGCCTCTGGAGGCAATAAACAAAGAGCTGAGTAGGCACGAATCAAACAGTCAGCAGGCAATAATCATGGAACTCAGCTGTGAGGAATCATGCTGCTCAGCTGGCAATAATCAAGCAGCTGAGCAGGCAGGAATTACGCAGCACAGCTGAAAATTGTCAAGCAGATGACAGGCAGGAATCGTGCAGCTCAGCTGGCAATTGTCAAGCAGATGAGCAGACGGTAATCACGCAGCTCAGCAGGCCCAGATCACGTGACTGAGCATGCACTGTTCACGTGGCTGATCATACGCTGCTCACGTAACTGATAATGCACTGATCACGTGGCTATCATGCACTGATCACGTGGCTGTTCATACACTGCTCACGTAACTGATAATGCACTGATCAAGTAGCTATCATGCACTGATCACGTGGCTGATCATACACTGTTCACGTGTCTGACCATGCACTGATCACGTGGCTGATCATGCACTGCTCACGTAACTGATCATGCACTGATCACGTGGCTGATCATACACTGATCAGTTGGCTATCATGCACTTTTTACTTGGCTGATCAAACACTGATCACGTGACTGATAATGCACTGATCATCTGGCTATCGTGCACTCATTAACTGGCTATCGTGCACTGATCACGTGGCTGATCATGCACTGATCACGAGACTGATCATGCACTAATCACGTCTATATCATGCACTGATCACATGACTGCCCATGCACTGATCACCCGGATGATCATACACTGATCATGCGACAGATCATGCACTGATCACGTGGCTATCATGCACTGCTCACGCGGCTGTTCATGCAATGATCACGTAGCTACCATGTACTGGTCACGTGAGTGATCATGCACTGATCACGTGATTGATCATGCACTGATCAGGTGACTTATCATGCACTGTTAACGTGAGTGATCATGCACCGATCACGTGACGGATCATGCACTGATCACGTGGCTATCATGCACTGTTCACGTGGCTGATCATACACTGATCACCTGCCTGGTCATGCACAGATCACGTGACAAATCATGAACTGATCACATAGCTATCATGAACTGATCACCTGGCTGATCATGCACTGATCACGTGGCTGATCATGCACTGATACCGTGACTGAGCATGGACTGATCACATGACTATCATGTAGTGATCACGTGACTTAATGGCGCTGATCATGTGACTGATCATGCGCTGATCATGTTTGCTATCATACACTGATCATGTGCCTCTGGAGGCAATAAACAAAGAGCTGAGTAGGCACGAATCAAACAGTCAGCAGGCAATAATCATGGAACTCAGCTGTGAGGAATCATGCTGCTCAGCTGGCAATAATCAAGCAGCTGAGCAGGCAGGAATTACGCAGCACAGCTGACAATTGTCAAGCAGATGACAGGCAGGAATCGTGCAGCTCAGCTGGCAATTGTCAAGCAGATGAGCAGACGGTAATCACGCAGCTCAGCAGGCCCAGATCACGTGACTGAGCATGCACTGTTCACGTGGCTGATCATACGCTGCTCACGTAACTGATAATGCAATGATCACGTGGCTATCATGCACTGATCACATGGCTGATCATACACTGTTCACGTGTTTGACCATGCACTGATCACGTGGCTGATCATACACTGCTCACGTAACTGATCATGCACTGATCACGTGGCTGATCATACACTGATCAGTTGGCTATCATGCACTTATTACTTGGCTGATCATACACTGATCACGTGACTGATAATGCACTGATCATCTGGCTATCGTGCACTCATTAACTGGCTATCGTGCACTGATCACGTGGTTGATCATACACTGATCACGAGACTGATCATGCACTAATCACGTCTATATCATGCACTGATCACATGACTGCCCATGCACTGATCACCCGGATGATCATACACTGATCATGCGACAGATCATGCACTGATCACGTGGCTATCATGCACTGCTCACGCGGCTGTTCATGCAATGATCACGTAGCTACCATGTACTGGTCACGTGAGTGATCATGCACTGATCACGTAATTGATCATGCACTGATCAGGTGACTTATCATGCACTGTTAACGTGAGTGATCATGCACTGATCACGTGACTGATCATGCACTGATCTCGTGGCTATCATGCACGGCTCATGTGGCTGAACATGCAATGATCACCTAGCTACCATATACTGGTCACGTGACTGATCATGCACTGATCACGTAATTGATCATGCACTGATCATGTGGCTGATCATGCACTGATCACGTGGCTGATCATCCACTGATCACGTGACTGATCATGCACTGATCACGTGACTGATCATGCACTGATCTCGTGACTGATCATGCACTGATCACCTGCCTGGTCATGCACAGATCACGTGACAAATCATGAACTGATCACCTGGCTGATCATGCACTGATCACGTGGCTGATCATGCACTGATACCGTGACTGAGCATGGACTGATCACATGACTATCATGTAGTGATCACGTGACTTAATGGCTCTGATCATGTGACTGATCATGCACTGATAATGTTTGCTATCATATACTGATCATGTGCCTCTGGAGGCAATAAACAAAGAGCTGAGTAGGCACGAATTATACAGTCAGCAGGCAATAATCATGGAACTCAGCTGTGAGGAATCATGCTGCTCAGCTGGCAATAATCAAGCAGCTAGCAGGCAGGAATTACGCAGCACAGCTGTCAATTGTCAAGCAGATGACAGGCAGGAATCGTGCAGCTCAGCTGGCAATTGTCAAGCAGATGAGCAGACAGTAATCACGCAGCTCAGCAGGCCCTGATCACGTGACTGTGCAGGCACTGTTCACGTGGCTGATCATACACTGATCACGTAACTGATCATGCACTGATCACTTGGATATCATGCACTGATCACATGGCTGATCATACACTGTTCACGTGTCTGACCATGCACTGATCACGTGGCTGATCATACAGTGCTCAGGTAACTGATCATGCACTGATCACGTGGCTATCATGGACTGATCACGTGGCTGAACATGCACTGTTCACGTGGCTGATCACACACCTGTCACGTGACATATAATGCACTGATCACGTGGCACTCATGCACTGATCACGTGGCTGATCATACTCTGCTCACATAACTCATCATGCACACATCACGTGGCTATCATGCACTGCTCACGTGGCTCGTCATGGAATGATCACATAGCTACCATATACTGGTCACGTGACTGATCATGCACAGATCACGTAAATGATCATGCACTGTTCACGTGACTGATCATGTACTGGTCACGTGACTGATCATGCACTGATCACGTGGCTATCATGCTCTGCTCACGTGGCTGATCATGCAACGATCACGTAACAACCATGTACTGGTCACGTGACTGATCATGCACTGATCACGTAATTGATCCTGCACTGATCACGTGGCTCATCATGCACTGATCACGTGGCTGATCACACATGTATCACGTGACTGATCATGCACTGATCACGTGGCTCTCATGCACTGATCACGTGGCTATCATGCACTGATCACGTGGATATCATGCCCTGATCACGTGGCTGATCACACACGTATCACATGACTGATCATGCACTGATCACGTGGCTATCATACAGTGATCATGTGGCTATCATGCACTGATCACGCGGCTGATCACGCAATGTTCACGTAGCTACCATGTACTGGTCACGTGACTGATCATGCACTGATCACGTAATTGATCATGCACTGATCAGGTGACTTATCATGCACTGTTAACGTGAGTGATCATGCACTGATCACGTGACTGATCATCCACTGATCTCGTGGCTATCATGCACGGCTCATGTGGCTGATTATGCAAAAATCACGTAGCTACAATATACTGGTCACGTGACTGATAATGCACTGATCACGTAATTGATCATGCACTGATCATGTGGCTGATCATGCACTGATCACGTGGCTGATCATCCACTGATCACGTGACTGATCATGCACTGATCACGTGACTGATCATGCACTGATCACGTGGCTATCATGCACTGATCACTTGACTGGTCAGACACTGATCACGTGCCTGGTCATGCACAGATTACATGACTGATCATGCACTGAACACGTGACTGATCATGCACTGATCACGTGGCTATCATGCACTACTCACGTGGCTGATCATGCAATGATCATGTAGCTACCATGTACCGGTCAGGTGACTGATCATACACCCATCAGGTGACGGATCATGCACTGATCACGTGGCTATCATGCACTGTTCACGTGGCTGATCATACACTGATCACCTGCCTGGTCATGCACAGATCACGTGACAAATCATGAACTGATCACATAGCTATCATGAACTGATCACCTGGCTGATCATGCACTGATCACGTGGCTGATCATGCACTGATACCGTGACTGAGCATGGACTGATCACATGACTATCATGTAGTGATCACGTGACTTAATGGCGCTGATCATGTGACTGATCATGCGCTGATCATGTTGCTATCATACACTGATCATGTGCCTCTGGAGGCAATAAACAAAGAGCTGAGTAGGCACGAATCAAACAGTCAGCAGGCAATAATCATGGAACTCAGGTGTGAGGAATCATGCTGCTCAGCTGGCAATAATCAAGCACTGAGCAGGCAGGAATTACGCAGCACAGCTGATAATTGTCAAGCAGATGACAGGCAGGAATCGTGCAGCTCAGCTGGCAATTGTCAAGCAGATGAGCAGACGGTAATCACGCAGCTCAGCAGGCCCAGATCACGTGACTGAGCATGCACTGTTCACGTGGCTGATCATACGCTGCTCACGTAACTGATAATGCACTGATCACGTGGCTATCATGCACTGATCACGTGGCTGATCATGCACTGTTCACGTGTTTGACCATGCACTGATCACGTGGCTGATCATACACTGCTCACGTAACTGATCATGCACTGATCACGTGGCTGATCATACACTGATCAGTTGGCTATCATGCACTTATTACTTGGCTGATCATGCACTGATCACGAGACTGATCATGCATTAATCACGTCTATATCATGCACTGATCACGTGACTGCCCATGCACTGATCACCCGGATGATCATGCACTGATCATGCGACAGATCATGCACTGAAAACGTGGCTATCATGCACTGCTCACGCGGCTGTTCATGCAATGATCACCTGGCTACCATGTACTGGTCACGTGACTGATCATGCACTGATCACGTGACTGATCATGCACTGATCACGTGGCTATCATGCACTACTCACGTGGCTGATCATGCAATGATCATGTATCTACCATGTACCGGTCAGGTGACTGATCATGCACCCATCAGGTGACGGATCATGCACTGATCACGTGGCTATCATGCACTGTTCACGTGGCTGATCATACACTGATCACCTGCCTGGTCATGCACAGATCACGTGACAAATCATGAACTGATCACATGGCTATCATGAACTGATCACCTGGCTGATCATGCACTGATCACGTGGCTGATCATGCACTGATACCGTGACTGAGCATGGACTGATCACATGACTATCATGTAGTGATCACGTGACTTAATGGCGCTGATCATGTGACTGATCATGCGCTGATCATGTTTGCTTTCATACACTGATCATGTGCCTCTGGAGGCAATAAACAAAGAGCTGAGTAGGCACGAATCAAACAGTCAGCAGGCAATAATCATGGAACTCAGGTGTGAGGAATCATGCTGCTCAGCTGGCAATAATCAAGTAGCTGAGCAGGCAGGAATTACGCAGCACAGCTGATTATTGTCAAGCAGATGACAGGCAGGAATCGTGCAGCTAAGCTGGCAATTGAAAAGCAGATGAGCAGACGGTAATCACGCAGCTCAGCAGGCCCAGAACACGTGACTGAGCATGCACTGTTCACGTGGCTGATCATACGCTGCTCACGTAACTGATAATGCACTGATCACGTGGCTATCATGCACTGATCACGTGGCTGATCATACACTGCTCACGTAACTGATAATGCACTGATCAAGTGGCTATCATGCACTGATCACGTGGCTGATCATACACTGTTCACGTGTCTGACCATGCACTGATCACGTGGCTGATCATACACTGCTCACGTAACTGATCATGCACTGATCACGTGGCTGATCATACACTGATCAGTTGGCTATCATGCACTTTTTACTTGGCTGATCAGACACTGATCACGTGACTGATCATGCACTGATCATCTGGCTATCGTGCACTCATTAACTGGCTATCGTGCACTGATCACGTGGTTGATCATACACTGATCACGAGACTGATCATGCACTAATCACGTCTATATCATGCACTGATCACGTGACTGCCCATGCACTGATCACCCGGATGATCATACACTGATCATGCGACAGATCATGCACTGATCACGTGGCTATCATGCACTGCTCACGCGGCTGTTCGTGCAATGATCACGTAGCTACCATGTACTGGTCACGTGACTGATCATGCACTGATCACGTAATTGATCATGCACTGATCAGGTGACTTATCATGCACTGTTAACGTGAGTGATCATGCACTGATCACGTGACTGATCATGCACTGATCACGTGGCTATCATGCACTACTCACGTGGCTGATCATGCAATGATCATGTAGCTACCATGTACCGGTCAGGTGACTGATCATACACCCATCAGGTGACGGATCCTGCACTGATCACGTGGCTATCATGCACTGTTCACGTGGCTGATCATACACTGATCACCTGCCTGGTCATGCACAGATCACGTGACAAATCATGAACTGATCACATAGCTATCATGAACTGATCACCTGGCTGATCATGCACTGATCACGTGGCTGATCATGCACTGATACCGTGACTGAGCATGGACTGATCACATGACTATCATGTAGTGATCACGTGACTTAATGGCGCTGATCATGTGACTGATCATGCGCTGATCATGTTTGCTATCATACACTGATCATGTGCCTCTGGAGGCAATAAACAAAGAGCTGAGTATGCACGAATCAAACAGTCAGCAGGCAATAATCATGGAACTCAGGTGTGAGGAATCATGCTGCTCAGCTGGCAATAATCAAGCAGCTGAGCAGGCAGGAATTACGCAGCACAGCTGGTAATTGTCAAGCAGATGACAGGCAGGAATCGTGCAGCTCAGCTGGCAATTGTCAAGCAGATGAGCAGAGGGTAATCACGCAGCTCAGCAGGCCCAGATCACGTGACTGAGCATGCACTGTTCACGTGGCTGATCATACGCTGCTCACGTAACTGATAATGCACTGATCAAGTGGCTATCATGCACTGATCACGTGGCTGATCATACACTGTTCACGTGTCTGACCATGCACTGATCACGTGGCTGATCATACACTGCTCACGTAACTGATCATGCACTGATCACGTGGCTGATCATACACTGATCAGTTGGCTATCATGCACTTATTACTTGGCTGATCAAACACTGATCACGTGACTGATAATGCACTGATCATCTGGCTATCGTGCACTCATTAACTGGCTATCGTGCACTGATCACGTGGTTGATCATACACTGATCACGAGACTGATCATGCACTAATCACGTCTATATCATGCACTGATCACATGACTGCCCATGCACTGATCACCCGGATGATCATACACTGATCATGCGACAGATCATGCACTGATCACGTGGCTATCATGCACTGCTCACGCGGCTGTTCATGCAATGATCACGTAGCTACCATGTACTGGTCACGTGAGTGATCATGCACTGATCACGTAATTGATCATGCACTGATCAGGTGACTTATCATGCACTGTTAACGTGAGTGATCATGCACTGATCACGTGACTGATCATGCACTGATCACGTGGCTATCATGCACTACTCACGTGGCTGATCATGCAATGATCACGTAGCTACCATGTACCGGTCAGGTGACTGATCATGCACCGATCACGTGACGGATCATGCACTGATCACGTGGCTATCATGCACTGTTCACGTGGCTGATCATACACTGATCACGTGCCTGGTCATGCACAGATCACGTGACAAATCATGCACTGATCACATAGCTATCATGCACTGATCACCTGGCTGATCATGCACTGATCACGTGGCTGATCATGCACTGATACCGTGACTGAGCATGGACTGATCACATGACTGATCATGTAGTGATCACGTGACTTAATGGCGCTGATCATGTGACTGATCATGCGCTGATCATGTTGCTATCATACACTGATCATGTGCCTCTGGAGGCAATAAACAAAGAGCTGAGTAGGCACGAATCAAACAGTCAGCAGGCAATAATCATGGAACTCAGGTGTGAGGAATCATGCTGCTCAGCTGGCAATAATCAAGCAGCTGAGCAGGCAGAATTACGCAGCACAGCTGACAATTGTCAAGCAGATGACAGGCAGGAATCGTGCAGCTCAGCTGGCAATTGTCAAGCAGATGAGCAGACGGTAATTACGCAGCTCAGCAGGCCCAGATCACGTGACTGATCATGCACTGATCACGTGGCTGATCATGCACTGATCACGTGGCTGATCATGCACTGATCACTTGGCTGGTCATGCACTGATCACCTGCCTGGTCATGCACAGACTACATGACTGATCATGCACTGAACACGTGACTGATCATGCACTGATCACGTGGCTATCATGCACTACTCACGTGGCTGATCATGCACTGATCACGTAGCTACCATGTACAGGTCACGTGACTGATCATACACCCATCAGGTGACTGATCATGCACTGATCACGTGGCTATCATGCACTTATCACGAGACTGATCATGCACTGATCACGTCTATATCATGCACTGATCACATGACTGCCCATGCACTGATCACGTGGATGATCATACACTAATCACGTGACAGATCATGCACTGATCACGTGGCTGATCATGCACTGATCACGTGACTGATCATGCACTGTTAACGTGAGTGATCATGCACTGATCACGTGACTGATCATGCACTGATCACGTGGCTATCATTCACTACTCACGTGGCTGATCATGCAATGATCATGTAGCTACCATGTACCGGTCAGGTGACTGATCATACACCCATCAGGTGACGGATCATGCACTGATCACGTGGCTATCATGCACTGTTCACGTGGCTGATCATACACTGATCACCTGCCTGGTCATGCACAGATCACGTGACAAATCATGAACTGATCACATAGTTATCATGAACTGATCACCTGGCTGATCATGCACTGATCACGTGACTGATCATGCACTGATACCGTGACTGAGCATGGACTGATCACATGACTATCATGTAGTGATCACGTGACTTAATGGCGCTGATCATGTGACTGATCATGCGCTGATCATGTTTGCTATCATACACTGATCATGTGCCTCTGGAGGCAATAAACAAAGAGCTGAGTAGGCACGAATCAAACAGTCAGCAGGCAATAATCATGGAACTCAGGTGTGAGGAATCATGCTGCTCAGCTGGCAATAATCAAGCAGCTGAGCAGGCAGGAATTACGCAGCGCAGGTGATAATTGTCAAGCAGATGACAGGCAGGAATCGTGCAGCTCAGCTGGCAATTGTCAAGCAGATGAGCAGACGGTAATCACGCAGCTCAGCAGGCCCAGATCACGTGACTGAGCATGCACTGTTCACGTGGCTGATCATACGCTGCTCACATAACTGATAATGCACTGATCACGTGGCTATCATGCACTGATCACGTGGCTGATCATACACTGTTCACGTGTCTGACCATGCACTGATCACGTGGCTGATCATACACTGATCACGTAACTGATCATGCACTGATCACGTGGCTGATCATACACTGATCAGTTGGCTATCATGCACTTATTACTTGGCTGATCAAACACTGATCACGTGACTGATAATGCACTGATCATCTGGCTATCGTGCACTCATTAACTGGCTATCGTGCACTGATCACGTGGTTGATCATACACTGATCACGAGACTGATCATGCACTAATCACGCCTATATCATGCACTGATCACATGACTGCCCTTGCACTGATCACCCGGATGATCATACACTGATCATGCGACAGATCATGCACTGATCACGCGGCTGTTCATGCAATGATCACGTAGCTACCATGTACTGGTCACGTGAGTGATCATGCACTGATCACGTAATTGATCATGCACTGATCAGGTGACTTATCATGCACTGTTAACGTGAGTGATCATGCACTGATCACGTGACTGATCATGCACTGATCACGTGGCTGTCATGCACTACTCACGTGGCTGATCATGCAATGATCATGTAGCTACCATGTACCGGTCAGGTGACTGATCATACACCCATCAGGTGACGGATCATGCACTGATCACGTGGCTATCATGCACTGTTCACGTGGCTGATCATACACTGATCACCTGCCTGGTCATGCACAGATCACGTGACAAATCATGAACTGATCACATAGCTATCATGAACTGATCACCTGGCTGATCATGCACTGATCACGTGGCTGATCATGCACTGATACCGTGACTGAGCATGGACTGATCACATGACTATCATGTAGTGATCACGTGGCTATCATGCACTACTCACGTGGCTGATCATGCAATGATCATGTAGCTACCATGTACAGGTCACGTGAATGATCATACACCCATCAGGTGACTGATCATGCACTGATCACGTGGCTATCATGCACTTATCACGAGACTGATCATGCACTGATCACGTCTATATCATGCACTGATCACATGACTGCCCATGCACTGATCACGTGGATGATCATACACTAATCATGTGACAGATCATGCACTGATCACGTGGCTGATCATGCACTGATCAGGTGACTTATCATGCACTGTTAACGTGAGTGATCATGCACTGATCACGTGACTGATCATGCACTGATCACGTGGCTATCATGCACTACTCACGTGGCTGATCATGCAATGATCATGTAGCTACCATGTACCGGTCAGGTGACTGATCATAAACACATCAGGTGACGGATCATGCACTGATCACGTGGCTATCATGCACTGTTCACGTGGCTGATCATACACTGATCACCTGCCTGGTCATGCACAGATCACGTGACAAATCATGAACTGATCACATAGCTATCATGAACTGATCACCTGGCTGATCATGCACTGATCACGTGGCTGATCATGCACTGATACCGTGACTGAGCATGGACTGATCACATGACTATCATGTAGTGATCACGTGACTTAATGGCGCTGATCATGTGACTGATCATGCGCTGATCATGTTTGCTATCATACACTGATCATGTGCCTCTGGAGGCAATAAACAAAGAGCTGAGTAGGCACGAATCAAACAGTCAGCAGGCAATAATCATGGAACTCAGGTGTGAGGAATCATGCTGCTCAGCTGGCAATAATCAAGCAGCTGAGCAGGCAGGAATTACGCAGCACAGCTGACAATTGTCAAGCAGATGACAGGCAGGAATCGTGCAGCTCAGCTGGCAATTGTCAAGCAGATGAGCAGACGGTAATCACGCAGCTCAGCAGGCCCAGATCACGTGACTGAGCATGCACTGTTCACGTGGCTGATCATACGCTGCTCACGTAACTGATAATGCACTGATCACGTGGCTATCATGCACTGATCACGTGGCTGATCATACACTGCTCACGTAACTGATAATGCACTGATCAAGTGGCTATCATGCACTGATCACGTGGCTGATCATACACTGTTCACGTGGCTGACCATGCACTGATCACGTGGCTGATCATACACTGCTCACGTAACTGATCATGCACTGATCACGTGGCTGATCATACACTGATCAGTTGGCTATCATGCACTTTTTACGTGGCTGATCAAACACTGATCACGTGACTGATAATGCACTGATCATCTGGCTATCGTGCACTCATTAACTGGCTATCGTGCACTGATCACGTGGTTGATCATACACTGATCACGAGACTGATCATGCACTAATCACGTCTATATCATGCACTGATCACGTGACTGCCCATGCACTGATCACCCGGATGATCATACACTGATCATGCGACAGATCATGCACTGCTCACGTGGCTGTTCATGCAATGATCACGTAGCTACCATGTACTGGTCACGTGACTGATCATGCACTGATCACGTAATTGATCATGCACTGATCAGGTGACTTATCATGCACTGTTAACGTGAGTGATCATGCACTGATCACGTGACTGATCATGCACTGATCACGTGGCTATCATGCACTACTCACGTGGCTGATCATGCAATGATCACGTAGCTACCATGTACCGGTCAGGTGACTGATCATACACCCATCAGGTGACGGATCATGCACTGATCACGTGGCTATCATGCACTGTTCACGTGGCTGATCATACACTGATCACCTGCCTGGTCATGCACAGATCACGTGACAAATCATGAACTGATCACATAGCTATCATGAACTGATCACCTGGCTGATCATGCACTGATCACGTGGATGATCATGCACTGATACCGTGACTGAGCATGGACTGATCACGTGACTATCATGTACTGATCACGTGGCTATCATGCACTACTCACGTGGCTGATCATGCAATGATCATGTAGCTACCATGTACAGGTCACGTGAATGATCATACACCCATCAGGTGACTGATCATGCACTGATCACGTGGCTATCATGCACTTATCACGAGACTGATCATGCACTGATCACGTCTATATCATGCACTGATCACGTGACTGCCCATGCACTGATCACGTGGATGATCATGCACTGATCATGTGACAGATCATGCACTGATCACGTGGCTGATCATGCACTGATCAGGTGACTGATCATGCACTGTTAACGTGAGTGATCATGCACTGATCACGTGACTGATCATGCACTGATCACGTGGCTATCATGCACTACTCACGTGGCTGATCATGCAATGATCATGTAGCTACCATGTACCGGTCAGGTGACTGATCATACACCCATCAGGTGACGGATCATGCACTGATCACGTGGCTATCATGCACTGTTCACGTGGCTGATCATACACTGATCACCTGCCTGGTCATGCACAGATCACGTGACAAATCATGAACTGATCACATAGCTATCATGAACTGATCACCTGGCTGATCATGCACTGATCACGTGGCTGATCATGCACTGATACCGTGACTGAGCATGGACTGATCACATGACTATCATGTAGTGATCACGTGACTTAATGGCGCTGATCATGTGACTGATCATGCGCTGATCATGTTTGCTATCATACACTGATCATGTGCCTCTGGAGGCAATAAACAAAGAGCTGAGTAGGCACGAATCAAACAGTCAGCAGGCAATAATCATGGAACTCAGGTGTGAGGAATCATGCTGCTCAGCTGGCAATAATCAAGCAGCTGAGCAGGCAGGAATTACGCAGCACAGCTGATAATTGTCAAGCAGATGACAGGCAGGAATCGTGCAGCTCAGCTGGCAATTGTCAAGCAGATGAGCAGACGGTAATCACGCAGCTCAGCAGGCCCAGATCACGTGACTGAGCATGCACTGTTCACGTGGCTGATCATACGCTGCTCACGTAACTGATAATGCACTGATCACGTGGCTATCATGCACTGATCACGTGGCTGATCATACACTGCTCACGTGACTGATAATGCACTGATCAAGTGGCTATCATGCACTGATCACGTGGCTGATCATACACTGTTCACGTGTCTGACCATGCACTGATCACGTGGCTGATCATACACTGCTCACGTAACTGATCATGCACTGATCACGTGGCTGATCATACACTGATCAGTTGGCTATCATGCACTTTTTACGTGGCTGATCAAACACTGATCACGTGACTGATAATGCACTGATCATCTGGCTATCGTGCACTCATTAACTGGCTATCGTGCACTGATCACGTGGCTGATCATACACTGATCACGTGACTGATCATGCACTGATCACGTCTATATCATGCACTGATCACGTGACTGCCCATGCACTGATCACCCGGATGATCATACACTGATCATGCGACAGACCATGCACTGCTCACGCGGCTGTTCATGCAATGATCACGTGGCTACCATGTACTGATCACGTGAGTGATCATGCACTGATCACGTAATTGATCATGCACTGATCAGGTGACTTATCATGCACTGTTAACGTGAGTGATCATGCACTGATCACGTGACTGATCATGCACTGATCACGTGGCTGATCATGCACTGATCACGTGGCTATCATGCACTGCTCACGTGGCTGATCATGCAATGATCATGTAGCTACCATGTACCGGTCAGGTGACTGATCATGCACCGATCAGGTGACGGATCATGCACTGATCACGTGGCTATCATGCACTGTTCACGTGGCTGATCATACACTGATCACCTGCCTGGACATGCACAGATCACGTGACAAATCATGCACTGATCACATAGCTATCATGAACTGATCACCTGGCTGATCATGCACTGATCACGTGGCTGATCATGCACTGATACCGTGACTGAGCATGGACTGATCACATGACTATCATGTAGTGATCACGTGGCTATCATGCACTACTCACGTGGCTGATCATGCAATGATCATGTAGCTACCATGTACAGGTCACGTGAATGATCATACACCCATCAGGTGACTGATCATGCACTGATCACGTGGCTATCATGCACTTATCACGAGACTGATCATGCACTGATCACGTCTATATCATGCACTGATCACATGACTGCCCATGCACTGATCACGTGGCTGATCATACACTAATCACGTGACAGATCATGCACTGATCACGTGGCTGATCATGCACTGATCAGGTGACTTATCATGCACTGTTAACGTGAGTGATCATGCACTGATCACGTGGCTGATCATGCACTGATCACGTGGCTACCATGTACCGGTCAGGTGACTGATCATACACCCATCAGGTGACGGATCATGCACTGATCACGTGGCTATCATGCACTGTTCACGTGGCTGATCATACACTGATCACCTGCCTGGTCATGCACAGATCACGTGACAAATCATGAACTGATCACATAGCTATCATGAACTGATCACCTGGCTGATCATGCACTGATCACGTGGCTGATCATGCACTGATACCGTGACTGAGCATGGACTGATCACATGACTATCATGTAGTGATCACGTGACTTAATGGCGCTGATCATGTGACTGATCATGCGCTGATCATGTTTGCTATCATACACTGATCATGTGCCTCTGGAGGCAATAAACAAAGAGCTGAGTAGGCACGAATCAAACAGTCAGCAGGCAATAATCATGGAACTCAGGTGTGAGGAATCATGCTGCTCAGCTGGCAATAATCAAGCAGCTGAGCAGGCAGGAATTACGCAGCACAGCTGATAATTGTCAAGCAGATGACAGGCAGGAATCGTGCAGCTCAGCTGGCAATTGTCAAGCAGATGAGCAGACGGTAATCACGCAGCTCAGCAGGCCCAGATCACGTGACTGAGCATGCACTGTTCACGTGGCTGATCATACGCTGCTCACGTAACTGATAATGCACTGATCACGTGGCTATCATGCACTGATCACGTGGCTGATCATACACTGTTCACGTGTTTGACCATGCACTGATCACGTGGCTGATCATACACTGCTCACGTAACTGATCATGCACTGATCACGTGGCTGATCATACACTGATCAGTTGGCTATCATGCACTTATTACTTGGCTGATCATACACTGATCACGTGACTGATAATGCACTGATCATCTGGCTATCGTGCACTCATTAACTGGCTATCGTGCACTGATCACGTGGTTGATCATACACTGATCACGAGACTGATCATGCACTAATCACGTCTATATCATGCACTGATCTATATCATGCACTGATCACATGACTGCCCATGCACTGATCACCCGGATGATCATACACTGATCATGCGACAGATCATGCACTGATCACGTGGCTATCATGCACTGCTCACGCGGCTGTTCATGCAATGATCACGTAGCTACCATGTACTGGTCACGTGAGTGATCATGCACTGATCACGTAATTGATCATGCACTGATCAGGTGACTTATCATGCACTGTTAACGTGAGTGATCATGCACTGATCACGTGACTGATCATGCACTGATCTCGTGGCTATCATGCACGGCTCATGTGGCTGATCATGCAATGATCACCTAGCTACCATATACTGGTCACGTGACTGATCATGCACTGATCACGTAATTGATCATGCACTGATGATGTGGCTGATCATGCACTGATCACGTGGCTGATCATCCACTGATCACGTGACTGATCATGCACTGATCACGTGACTGATCATGCACTGATCACCTGCCTGGTCATGCACTGATCACGTGACAAATCATGAACTGATCACATAGCTATCATGAACTGATCACCTGGCTGATCATGCACTGATCACGTGGCTGATCATGCACTGATACCGTGACTGAGCATGGACTGATCACATGACTATCATGTAGTGATCACGTGACTTAATGGCTCTGATCATGTGACTGATCATGCACTGATAATGTTTGCTATCATATACTGATCATGTGCCTCTGGAGGCAATAAACAAAGAGCTGAGTAGGCACGAATTATACAGTCAGCAGGCAATAATCATGGAACTCAGCTGTGAGGAATCATGCTGCTCAGCTGGCAATAATCAAGCAGCTAGCAGGCAGGAATTACGCAGCACAGCTGTCAATTGTCAAGCAGATGACAGGCAGGAATCGTGCAGCTCAGCTGGCAATTGTCAAGCAGATGAGCAGACAGTAATCACGCAGCTCAGCAGGCCCTGATCACGTGACTGAGCAGGCACTGTTCACGTGGCTGATCATACACTGATCACGTGATGATCATGCACTGATCACTTGGATATCATGCACTGATCACATGGCTGATCATACACTGTTCACGTGTCTGACCATGCACTGATCACGTGGCTGATCATACAGTGCTCAGGTAACTGATCATGCACTGATCACGTGGCTATCATGGACTGATCACGTGGCTGAACATGCACTGTTCACGTGGCTGATCACACACCTGTAACGTGACATATCATGCACTGATCACGTGGCACTCATGCACTGATCACGTGGCTGATCATACTCTGCTCACGTAACTCATCATGCACACATCACGTGGCTATCATGCACTGCTCACGTGGCTCGTCATGGAATGATCACATAGCTACCATATACTGGTCACGTGACTGATCATGCAGAGATCACGTAAATGATCATGCACTGTTCACGTGACTGATCATGTACTGATCACGTGACTGATCATGCACTGATCACGTGGCTATCATGCTCTGCTCACGTGGCTGATCATGCAACGATCACGTAGCAACCATGTACTGGTCACGTGACTGATCATGCACTGATCACGTAATTGATCCTGCACTGATCACGTGGCTCATCATGCACTGATCACGTGGCTGATCACACATGTACCACGTGACTGATCATGCACTGATCACGTGGCTCTCATGCACTGATCACGTGGCTGATCATGCACTGATCACGTGGATATCATGCCCTGATCACGTGGCTGATCACGCACGGATCACGTGGCTGATCATGCACTGATCACGTGGCTATCATGCAGTGATCACGTGACTGATCATGCACTGATCACGTGGTTGATCATGCAATGATCAGGTGACTTATCATGCACTGTTAACGTGAGTGATCATGCACTGATAACGTGACTGATCATCCACTGATCTCGTGGCTATCATGCACGGCTCATGTGGCTGATCATGCAATGATCACCTAGCTACCATATACTGGTCACGTGACTGATCATGCACTGATCACGTAATTGATCATGCACTGATCACGTGGCTGATCATGCACTGATCACGTGGCTGATCATCCACTGATCACGTGACTGATCATGCACTGATCACGTGACTGATCATGCACTGATCACGTGGCTATCATGCACTGATCACTTGGCTGGTCATGCACTGATCACGTGCCTGGTCATGCACAGATTACATGACTGATCATGCACTGAACACGTGACTGATCATGCACTGATCACGTGGCTATCATGCACTACTCACGTGGCTGATCGTGCAATGATCATGTAGCTACCATGTACCGGTCAGTTGACTGATCACACACCCATCAGGTGACGGATCATGCACTGATCACGTGGCTATCATGCACTGTTCACGTGGCTGATCATACACTGATCACCTGCCTGGTCATGCACAGATCACTTGACAAATCATGAACTGATCACATAGCTATCATGAACTGATCACCTGGCTGATCATGCACTGATCACGTGGCTGATCATGCACTGATACCGTGACTGAGCATGGACTGATCACATGACTATCATGTAGTGATCACGTGGCTATCATGCACTACTCACGTGGCTGATCATGCAACTGATCACT